>NC_135560.1:12540097-12545097 GCF_964340395.1 Glandiceps talaboti | reverse complement strand
AAACTTGAAGATAACATTTCAAATCTATCTTCTCCCTTAATTTTTCCGTCCCGGTTGAGCATATCTAGATGAGGCCAATATAATTCTTCTTCAAATCTTGGTATTTTTTCCCCGTTTTGTCGTTCAGAGTGATACCCTTTTCTGTTCTTATTTGACCCTCCTTTTCCAGTGCCGCGAGACCAAAAGTTTTCATTCGTCCCGCTCGTCGGTCTGCTTTCCGCGTCTCCAATACAATCCAGTAAGGTGAATTGGCCGGAAGGCATTCCGACGGTTCCGTTAGTTCCGTTAAGAAACAGTTCTCTGTCGTTGGCAGTATCAAACCTGGGTGGTGGCCATAAAGGTGAGCCGTTTAGGTGGAGGGGAATGTGCTGTAGAAGGTTTTCGTTGACATGGCGACGAATAGGAGGAGAGGAATTAAAATTAGCTGAGAATTGTAGGTAGGACTGCATGAAGAGATACTGATACCACGTCAGGGTGTCGTTTAAGGTAGTCGGCATGAAGGGATTGCCATTCAACTGTGTCGGAGAGACACCCCGAGACTTCTCCATCTTCTGTGAATTGCCTAATCCAATTAGTTTTTCCGTAAAATTAGGTAAGTCTCGTCCACTCGACGACGATGGTGAATTTTCAGGAGAACTGTTTTCAGTACTTCTGCCTGCAGCATTGAGAAAGTTAGAACGGAGGCGAACGTCAAGGTCGCTTAGAGTATGTTCGTATGGCGTGATGAGAGAATCCTTTGGAAATGTGAAAAGGTTATTGATTCCACGATCACATAATGCTGAATTTGAATCACGGTTGTCGTTGATCTGTGTCGGTGAATGGACTCCAAGATTCTCTGCATCTTTTGAATTCAACGGCGTCATATGTGTCTTAGCACATCCGTCGATTGGCGATGATGAAAACGACGAAGACGAAGATGCTGATGAAATACAACCTTCCATGAAGGAACAATTAGAACCGTTTACTGTAGTTGACTCTGTCATGTTACACAGCTGAAAAACTTGAGATGACATCAGTACTTTTGGAGCGACTCAAAAAGAGAAGAAAAATAATTGCCTCTAGATGGAGTCCGAGATTTCGAAACGTGTGTGAGTAGCTGTCTTCATATTCAAGGTAATAGAATGGCTGTTAGTATTGTAGCCTCGCATCAGCCACTCGAGTACCCTTCTTGTCGTGTCGAAGCAAATTTAGAAGCAGTTATCTAGATTTTCAGTTCTTGCTATTCTGTCGACTGAACTGTACGACAGTTCACATAATATGTCGCCTGTAATAACCCGTCTTGGCGTTCGCAATACCGGTTGCCAGGGAAACCGGGAAGCTGGCAGCTACCGGGAAAACTTCCAATTCGTCACAGCGGGAGGCGCAAAACCTTGCAAAAAAGAAGAGAAAATGCTATTTTAAAACCCAAGTTAAGGGACGGTATTACTATAATCCGGACTTAAGCTTGGTATGAACGGAGATTATCTTAAAACGTGGATTGAAATGGACTAGCCTCTGACAGATATGAAAAAAATATGAAATGCACATCTGAATGATTGTAATAATCGTAATGGTGCTCGAGTTGACAAATCGAAACGAAATTTCTAGCTTCCTCATCAGAGATAGCTATTCATCAAAAACATCCGTCTAAATACACATACATTTGTATGATTTAATTTGATACGGAAAGCGCTGTATGGAAATGGACACAATGGTGAAGTAATTGGCAGTAGACACTATAACGGTGATGCGCATCGTTTACTTTAAAAGGTGTCTTGCGACAACAGGTTTGTTATTATAAAAATCAGTGCTATTATCAGTTGTAAATTGTGGAACCACGTTTTGCATACACAAGAGGATACTTAGCGTCATCACACAAACAGATTCGCGGAGATAAAAATGGAAAAGAAATATCATGTTTTTATGGCGATGCTGGTAAAAAAAAAATATTCTGTCTTCCCACAGGTGGGAACCCCACAGTGCAATAATAACGCACTACATTGTTATCAATGTAATGCATCATAACACACACACACACACACACACACACACACACACACACACACACACACACACACACACACACACTGTCACAAACACACAGACGGCCACTGTTTTAAAATCGTGACCGCGTTGAGACAAAATAGAATTTGCGTGGCAAGGGAAAAAAATCAACTCACTTCGATCTGGTACAACGTCTTACGGTCGGACGTATCTCGTTCAGACGTCGAAAATGAATAATTTGTCTATTTCAATCCCCTTATCGTTGGTCGTGCTTCGTTGGGTTTCTACGTTCGTCTATGAACTGTCTTCTCAATCATCGGCGATCTTCCCCTCTCTTTGCCGACGTCTCTCCGTTCTCTCCTTGTCTCAGTCGGTAGTAAAGCACCGCTGTTTACTTGTTGGTTTCCCAGCTGTGATCTTGTCAGTGTCGTCTTCGTATTCTCCGTGATGCTTATCGCAGAGATCCCCAAATCGTTTTCAATTTATATTACCTGTCAGTTTGCGATATTTGACACCGAACGGAAATGATGTATAGGAAAATATGAAACTGATTGACCTTCTTGCGATACAGTGCTTTGTACGGTTTGATTTGATGGGGGATGTATCTGTGCACTGGAAACCCTATCTCTGTAATGAACAAAGTAAGACGACCAATTTGCATCTGCTGAAAAACACCCCGTATTCTTTGCAGAGAGATGTTCGTGATCTCTTTCTTCTGATGTCGGTTTCGCCTGCGGGAGGTGAAATATACAATACTTCGAAGAAGCTTTTGCGCGTGTGGATACATATATGCACTAAAGGAGTTATTCTCTACTAATCAAAAGTGGGCGACATATTTTACCATTTCCCGCGGTCGGTACTGTTAATGCTGAGCGCGAATCATTGTCATCGCCCCGAGGCATGTTCGTAATAATGACGGGATAATTTTTAAGATGGTCGGACTCGTAGCAAACGCTGAGGGAGTATTCAAACAATTAGAATAAAATTAAAATGAAGAAAATTTGAAACCACAGCGTCATAGATATATACAGTGTGTGATCTGGTGACATCTCCCATCGATTTGTAAACACAGATCAATACCTGCAATACAATATCTAGGCAAATGTGTTTAAAGTCTCGTATATAGAAAATCAACACAAGAAGGAAAAGTAACTCTGAAAAATATTAGAGATTTTTATCGATCATTACTGTTCATTTCATTTATCATACATTCATAATTAAAGAAGCCCCAGAGCTAGAAGCCTACGAAAAAAAACCCAGTGAAATAAATAGTGATTACTCAACAGTAAAAAAAAAATCAGGTGTTTACAATTGTAAAATCGTTTTACCTAGTCTCTAATATTTTTTTTCCACCAAAAACCAGAACAACGTTTGCACGGAGGATTGTTAATTCACCGATTACAAATAACAAGTTAATATAATATAATTTGAGATTGTTTGGAAAGCAAACATTAAATGGTCACTTAATCGTATCGAATTCCCGACTCGGTTTTCCATACCGGATTGAAATGAGAATGATATTGAACAATTGTCGGGATTCTTTTTAATATTTGTTCTACACAGCTAATTTTCAGGCATCGTGAGTTTTTGCATATTCAAAGTGGACTTCTACAACACTTCTGTTGATTCCGCCTATCAATTATTTTATATATTTGTTATTGTTAATTGCAATGTTTAATGTCATACTTGGCACTCCCACAAACAAAAGTGGTACACTGATGTAAATTTCTTCTCGGCATCGGATCCATTTCAGGTCCGATTTTCCCCACATGTTCCATTCCACTAATGAGGTTGCAATTGATTTTGTACAAGTTTCATAAATCCATTAAGATAAATATTTCAAACTGCGCAGCCAATAAGTGGGGAGGGACTTGCATGGATCGAGACGACGTAATTGTGGTTTCACAGATTGCCATCTTTCCTGGGATTTTATATATATATATATTTCTTTTTTTCTTTTTTCTTTTTTGTTTAAGGTGTCACATTTTCATCCTGGTATGGCAATTTGTGCAACCTTGTCTATGCAATATAAGAGAAAGCGACCACGTGTCAATGTGACTGCGTTTCATCCTTTCATGCGGTTTGAGTGACGGCTCATGATTGTTTCCCCGTTCATGTTTTTATCGACGAGTCAAATTAATGGGGATAAAGTTACATGATTTGAAGCCAGTCGAAAGTTTGCATTAAAAACTGCGATTGGTGTGTCTATACCTTTCCAATTGTGTCCACCGTGGTTATTGTGTCTGTCGATAAAGAGGGATGAACGGTCTTCAAAATGGACATTTTAAAACAAGATGCGCCTTTGTCAATCATTGTCAAAAACCGAACAAGAAATCAATATCCTTTAATTGTTGCTGATATCCTTTATGATTTCTGGAAATGAGACGACCGGGGCTTTTATACAGAATTACAATATCTTCAGGATAGCTACATGGCAAATAGCATCATGATCTAATCACTTGCGATATCACCGCATAATCGCTCAAGGAAATCAAACCGACAAGTCGGACATGAACACTTTCTACACAATGCCTATTCTTTCACTCGTCTCATTTATTGCTTTAATCATTAATAGATGTGTTATCGCTCCGAGGTGGATAGATTTGATGAAAGTCGCATTGTTTTGGGATATGGAGAGGAAGGTATCTTTTACAACGCTGTCCAATTTCTGAGAAATTGACAAGACTCTGCAATGATTATATCACTGACCCATGAAATACACTACGGTACAACGAGAGATCAGTATGAAAACCAAGCATATGTTCCATTACCGATGACTGCTAGCTAGGGAGCGATATTTTGAAGCAGATATTTATACAAAATAACACAGCTTGCCTAATTTTAAGGTGAAATTGAATGGAAGTCGTAAAATTGTGGTTCCGCTTGTTCAGATTTTACAATAGATGAATAAATGTTCCAACGGTAAGACTTGATTCGTTTAATTTATTTGGATCCAGAGGGTAGTTCCAATTAAATTGGTCGCTATGATGTCTTGTCGCTAGGCAACGTGATGTCAT
>NC_135560.1:12387597-12535097 GCF_964340395.1 Glandiceps talaboti | reverse complement strand
ATTAGTTCACCTCACTAATACAATAAAGGTGATAAAATAACACATTTAATTGGCAATGTTGAAAATACGTATTGTTTGAATAGTGTGTATGCCATATTTCAAATGGATGAGTCCTATTCAGTGAAAATGCGTTTCTCGCACGTCGTCGTGGCAATGTTGTGTCCGCTTTGAATAACGAGAACTAAAAACTGATGTTTGCCGCGGAAAGGTGGACTAGCAATAGTGCCACGACATACTGGACCATAATGGAGTTACTCAGTATCGATAGTTCTAATTTTTTATACGCGGCAAAATTTAAAGTAATCAGGCGACTGTGTTCTATAATCAAGTTGACATTTTTCATCTTTCCCTCGGACTAATATGTGTTCAGACACGTGTCATTTGGGTCTATGCAGTTTCTACATATCGTTACTACTTTTTTGCACAGTTTTGCGAGTCAGAGTACTGGTGTTGTCGTTGGATGCGGTAGGGGGTATTATTACGACATTGCCACAAGGGGCCACCATTATGTAAACGACATCTAAACAAATGTAATTTTTATATAAATTTCTTATAAATTTCTGACTTTGCTCAAAAAGTAATGCCATGGACATTCTGAATTCTTAACAAATTGCATGTAATAACAGAGAAGACACGTGGGGAAAATAAAACACAAATATGTACTATACAAAAAATGGGGAGACGTGATTGTGAATACTAAACTCATTATGTAGCATCACTTCGGAGAAAGGTAACAGAGAGAGCAAAACTATCTGCAAAACAAAGCCTGGTGCACGGTGAGAATCTATGGAATCGTTGCCTATTGTAAACATTAAATATTGGTTCATGTCATATAAACAAATTTCGGGTTTCACTAAGAAAAAAATCAGTAATAATGGTTCGCTTTACTTCATGTCGCCTCGGGGCGAAGAACTCTGTAATAGAAAGAAATGCATTAAATGTACAGCAGCAGACATTAACTCGGGTCAAATGTGATTTCCCCCGTTCTCCCCGACTCTGAAACGAATGTAAAACCATAAATGATATTCCATCATGCTACATAATACTCGATCTTGGACAATTATTTTGAACAAAACCTATCACGGACACCCCCTCCGAGGTGTGTTTCAATCTGAGCGTAATATAACCCCCTTCAAACATCAGTGTATAGAAAATGGTTTCAATGCAATGATAAAAAAAAAACCCATACTCTTGCTTCAGGCAAGATCATTTTTTTTGTAAATCCCGTATTATAATGTAAAGAATTTTGAAATGCTGACGACAAAATTGCGTATCAAATCTGCAATATAACACGCCGTTCACAGAAAAAGTTCAGATTTTGTTTCAAGGAAATGATCTACTTTAAGGAATTCCGGGTATATCTTTATTTTTACATGTTTTAGACCCTAAAGCAAGTTCCTTTTCGTAGAAGAGTCACCTCATTGCAACATTATGTACTCCCAACTTTTGATAATGTACTCCTTAACGTTAGACAGACAGACAGACAGACAGACAGACAGACAGACAGACAGACAGACAGACAGACAGACAGACAGACAGACAGACAGACAGACAGACAGACAGACAGACAGACAGACAGACAGACAGACAGACAGACAGACAGACAGACAGACAGACAGACAGACTGACTGACTGACTGACTGACTGACTGACTGACAGACATACGCCAATCATAGTTGTTGTGGGGGTCTTTTATGTTAAACGCTAACACATCTGTTTTAAACTATATCAACTTGGTTTTGCGACTCAGGGTTTCTGAAGCAAGGCTTAGAGGGAAGGCCTATCTACAACTTGAATCCGCGTGAGTACCAATGTTGTATCATCTTTCATTTGACTTTCAGAAACCATCGAAGATCATCACTGAAAGGCCAGTGTTGGAAGATCTCGGAAGGGCGTTCATACCCCGGGGTTCATACCCGGGAGTATATAATTCGAAGGTGATAGTCTAGAGGCTATCCGTGGCAAAATCAAAATCACGGATAGCCTCTAGACTAGAAAGAGGAGGGGGAATAGATTTGTGAGATTTATCAACACTGCACAAAATCATATTGTGTCGACGTAGGCCTGATAATGGGATGTGATATGGATATATTCGTCAGGGCCTAATCATATTTCAGCGAAACAAAACGGTAAATTCTCGTCATTCATATAAAAATATGCGAACGTACGATATCCGTGATCATAAGCGACACATACTGTTGCTTAGACTGTGGTTTTCCGAAGCCGGGAATATCCGGCTACTTCTACTGTATCAATACACTTTTTTTCCAGATAAGTATAGGGGAAATATAAAGTTTGAGCGGTATTATATTTAGAGCCTGTAGACAAGAAAAACAACAAACTACGGAGCAATTACGTGTTCCTATGTACGACACCGTGAAGAACACGGATTAAAACTGTTCCATTTTCTTCGATTGTCGTTTTGTTATTTTTTGTATGGTTTGGAGCCCAATGCGATATGTAGAAATCTACAGTTAAGCATATAGACCCGACCCGTTTCTGGGTCTACGTGTTGAGTTATTTATAACCAATATTTATTGCCTAACAACATGCCTTTAGAATGGTAAGGGAGTGTACATTTTTTTAACTTTGGGGGCGGAGGAAGATTTTCCATCAAATTGATGTAATTTCTTCGGTGATCCCTCCTGCTACAAAAATGTGTGAAATATCTAGCTCTCAACAGTTTTTAATGCCCCTCCACATGAAATGCATAATACAGCTGTAAACAACAGTGGAATAAGGTATTAACGAATAATCATCCGGCATCACCACAGTCAATCAAGTATATAGACATAGTAATTCCCTATTCGATGACCCCACGTCAACCCTATTCCCATTCTCGCATAACAGAGCTGTTATTTCTTCCGCGTCACTGCAAAATAACCTCTTGGACGGTGCCGTAAAAAGAGTACGTGGTTTACGACGATGGGCGGTGTCGTAAAAGAGGCTGTGGTTTACGACGATGCCCTACTCCCTGTGTTGATACTACCATAGTATGAGTTAAAGTAAACGTAATGTCACTAGCCAAGATAATTGTCATAAATGGCTAAAATCTTGGTGTTATCCCAGGACACATTGTGACCAGTCTTGTAATTGTACGATATTAATGAAACGGTAAACATTACAATAAATAAATTGAAAATTTCAACAAACGTTTACTGACAGATTGAATAAAAACCGAAAGTCTGTATAACAATGATTGAATAGTAAAAAAGTTTTTTAAAAAACCAGTATTATCACAGGTTGACTTGTACAATCACAACACTTCTAAATCCCATGGGAATAATTGCTACTGACAGTGATAATGATATTAAGGGTTTGTTATTAAATAAAGAGGTGACAGAGTTGCGACTCACTTCATTTCCAGTATTATGTTTAAAAAAGAGGAAACTTTTCAAATACCCCTCCAAACATGAATATTTTGGATGCCCCCCCCCCCACACCCATTTGTCGTTGGGAAAATGTGATGCCATCGCTCCCCTGAAGTTAAAAGTGTACACTCCTGAAGTATACAAATTGAAGACAAATATATAATTATTATACATAAGCTACAATCACATTCTCTTGTAAGCTAATATTCTATTCAAAGATGGTCATGATAAATGGCGTTATTAGGCATTTTAAATATGAATGTTCAAAAAATACCCGTCACCGGTGTTTGCAAAAGTTATAAACGATAACCCGTTTGGGTAGTTGTCAAAATGTTTAAAATTCAGTGCCATGGATAGTTATTTTTGGTTATATTAGCTGATTTTGGAATTAAGATGGAGCGTTGAAATCGACATGTCATGGAGTTAAACCGCCCTCAGTTCCAAAACTTTAACGTTTGTAAGTTCAAACACCGGTGACGATATTCTTTTTGAAATATTCGTATTTTACTATTATTTTGTATATGACCATCCTTGAATACAATATTTAATAGCTCACAAGTGACACTTGAACACGGTATTTACTATTTCAGAGGTATTTCGCAACTCTGTCCCTACTAGACAGAACGCAAAAACGTCAAAAGAGAAGAATAATATTGTGCAATTTTTAAATCCTGGGTATGCCTATTTTGACGTCAGCATTGGTCATGTCATACACACACGAGGTGTACAAACAAATATCTAGTACGTTGACATATCACATAGCCTATGCCTAAATATATTCATCCGCGAATGGTCACTTCAGAAGTTGCTCGCACGATCAAAGCTGAATAATCAAAAGAATTTTTTATTGACCTCATTACATATTTACTATATAATAATTATCGTAAAAGGATAATATAAAGAAAATCGTGTGTATTGCATCGTACTACTTTATATATTGGGATTTGACCTTTGACATTGTGGATTGTTATTACTGTTTTCAAGGTTGTTGCTGGGCACTTCCGTATTTCACAACCTGTGGCAATAATCACTCAGAGAGCAAAGGTGAAAATCGTCCTCAGCTCGGGAAGTGCTCCACAGGTACGCATTATAGCTTACGTTGCACTATTTTTAGAAATTTCGTAATCTAATTCAAGTTCTATATAAATATTAAGCGACTCCTATTGTGGCTCACTGCCTTGAAGTCCCTCGACTCACGCACGACTTCCGATCTCGCAGACGACGAACAATTTCCAAGCTAGTGTAGTGAATAGTGCATAGTTCAAATTAGCTGTAGCTAGCACCAAGCATCCGTTACAAACACCAAACGACTGTTGTGAAGAATTGGTTAAAGCTGTTTCAACGGGTAGGTCCAACTTTACTATCTAAGCTTACAGTTACTATGTTCGACGGCCCATCACTTGACAGCACCTCCACTGCAACTTCGGCAACCCAAGATGAACTTCACCAAAGTACGCAAAAGTTGTGCAGATTCTTTGCCGCAGGAAAACGTTGCAGATTTGGAGACAAATGTAAATGGTCTCATGATGCACCTTCAATAAATTCCGACTCGCCAGTGAAACAAGAGGAAGGGGGTTCAGTAGGGTTTCCAAATAAATCTAAAAGAAGCCCTACAAAATCGACTGAAGACACGCCCACCATCGATGAGAATGGGGATGGTAAACAAGTCGAGAAAAAAATGTGCTTCTCCTTCAAAAAACATGGTCGCTGTCGGTTTAGTGCTAGATGTAGATTCCTACATGAGCTTCCAGCAAAAACCGAAGATGGATCTCACAGTGAACTTGCCAGCTCCTCTGACGACAGAGCACCCTTACAACCAGAGTCGTCTCACCAAGAGGACAGCATTACCCAACAATCAGACCAAAGTCGTCCAAATGAAAGGTCCTCAGGAACGTCAGAAATGAAGACTAAAAAATGCAGATATTTTTCAGCAAATGGTAGATGCAGGGCAGGCGATAAGTGTAGATTCTGGCATGTACAACGACAGAATACTGAGAACACAGAAAGTATTGAACCAGTGAATCCAGATAACCCTCAGCTAATAGAGAATCAAGCTTCACAACCCATTGCTGCAAAAATACAAAATAAAACTGAGTCAAAAACCAAAAGAAGAAGACTTTGCCGATTCTTCAAGGCAGGTAGTTGCACCATGGCAGAAAAATGCAGATTCTTTCATCCTCCAGATTTTCTGGACCTTTCCACAAATGGTAGCAAAGATTCAGAACTTGACAAGGTGCAAAATGATGAACATGTCCACAATGCAGCTCAAAGAAAAAATGTCTATCCAAGAAGCAGAACATTCCGGCCAACTGTATCAAAAAAAATAAAGAAACTCAGTGAGTTGTCAGGTGAACAAATCCAAGAACTGAGGAAGACAGAAATCGGACAACTGCTGAAGAAATTCTCAAAAGATCGGCGAGATATACAGGAAGATGGTACAAGGACAATTTATAGGGTTGTCTTCTCTCCAACTGATCCAGAATGGGTATGTAGCATTTCATTATGATCTTAGGGGGCACAAACTGAGTTTATACCGGTATAGGGATAGTTTTTACCACATATTTACAAGGTACTCACATTATTTTGCCTACTGAAGCACGCTGAACCACCACTTGCAATTGACAGTCAGACTAAACTCAAACTAGGTAAATTAAGGTATAACTCATAAACGATCCGATGACACAATTTATCATTCATATCAAAATATGTTCAGGAGACCCCCTACTATGAAATCAACTATTCTATTAAATAATGCCACGGAATACAATTGTAATGTCATAGAAGACATGCATCGACATTAACATTAATTTAAACTAGAACGATATAATTAAAGTTTTATGTAAATTAGTATTTTCACTTGAGTCAAAAGCTTATAAACTCAGCTTTTGTCACTTTGACTTTTGTATGATTCTAAACCAAAGCTGTTTTCTGTACTACTAAACAACCATAATACATGTATACAATGAAAATCATCCAAGCAGCAAAAAAGGGATGGCAATAGGGAACTTGCAATCCAAACTGAGCATGCTCAGATGCAAAAGACTATGGGGTTATCTGAGGTTATCGTAATACCTAATGTGGAGCTACCTATAAAATAAACCTCCCACAACATGCACAATGATCAGGGTAACTATGAATTGATTATTTGTGGTTACAAACAATGTATCAACATTGTTTATAATGCTAATTGATGAATATTTATTATCACATTTCCCATGATGCAACATTGAACGTGGGGGGAGGGGGGGGGGTTGCAAGTTCCCTATTGATATCAGTGTTTTTTAGAGATAGACATGGTTGATGAGTACATTCCTACAGTGTGAGAGTCCAAATCAATGATCAAAACCACACATGTTGTTTTATAACATGTGGTCATAATTTCCACTGTGATATAACACAGATTCAGACTCAGAATGTTTTGATACAAAGTTCTGTTTGACTAGATTATCCCCAAAGCTATTTTTCAGTCCATTACTTTTTGCAGCTCTATCAATTTTCATAGTAACAGTATTTTTGCTAAGGTTGATTCATATTGATAATATATGCAGTCGTTGATGGCCAAGCTAATATGGTATTGGACTTTAATGGGCTTTTCCCTCTTTGCTACCATTCATTTCTTGGACGGTTACATTCCTTTTGCAAGTTTGAACCACCATGTTGTCTGTGTAAATTGGGACCTGCTCTATCTAGTACCATTTTACATTTATTAGTTGACAGATTTACTCCTATGGAATAAGAGGCAGCAAGGAAATGTATGTATTGATGCTTGAAAATTAATAATAGTTTCCTGAAGATGAATGTCCAACATGTACAAATAGTATTTCTGTTCCCATATTATTTGACAGACTCTGGGAAAAAATGACGACAAATTTGATATAAAGAGAAAACTATTGAAAATATCAAAAAACAAGGAAAATGTGATATGCACTAATATTTGTGTCAAACTATTGACAAACTAAAGAGAACATTTAAGGAAGTCGGTTTTAAACTGAGGTGATACTTACAATACATACAATGTTATACTAGGCAAGGCTTTTCCCAACCAGTGTCAGTTCAGACAGTATAGTTTTAAGATACTGACTGTCTGTAGAGTGGTGACTTTAGTGCATTTAGTGACTCCTATTTTCTGGCTAAATCTGTACTGTGACTCTGCTACACTCAGTAACTATGGTAGGGAATAGTGACTGAATGTAGACGTTGTATTGTAATGACATCACAGGCAGTGTGCCCTCTAACTTCTATGTCAATTTGACACCCATTGACACACACAATTTCTAGTGACGCACCAAAATTTCATGTTCCCCTATCTCTTACTATGTGGTGGCTCACAAGAAATCCCAGTTTCTCTCTCATTTTGACTCGCAACAACAAAATTGGACTATCATTAGAGAGGGCACATTGGTCACAGGTGTGGCCAGGAGACAGGCTGGAATGACAAACATGAAGAACTGTCGTGATTAATATAATTGATAAAGTCCTAAGTCTGAAAATATGATATGATTATATAGTTCTTAAGTTTCTAGGTTTTGTCTGCTGTCTTCCAAAAAATGGACGAGACTGATCACTGTGTTTATCCCAAATTTTCCAAATAACCTTGTGTATGATTAGTCAGTAAGTCTTGCTAGGAATTCCACAGTATTCTGTGATTTAATCAGTATGCTCAATACAGGAATTCCACAGTATTTTGAAATGTTTTCTAGGTTATTAGTCACTGCCTGGAGGGGACTTATACATTAGGGTCTCTGTCCATCCATGTGTGCATGTGTGCATGTGTTCACCCTCATATCTCTGGCATGCTCCATCTGATTTCAACCAAACCTGGCACAAAGGTACTATGTGAGACATATGCACGTCGCAGTCTTTTGCAACTGAATCAAATATAATTGTAGTTGTGGTTATTTATTTACAAACAAATAGAGGATTAATGGAGGGTTTGTCTGTTCTTCACCTTGGCAGCCTTTTGATGTGAACCACTTTGAATTAGAAGTAAGCTTCCCTGAAGACTATCCCAAAGAAAAATGTGAAATTGCACTGCCACTGGACCAGGAACTACCAGACATTGTATTAAGGTAAGAATTTCTATACCGTCATTTTGAACGTCAGAGGACTTTATTTTTCGTATTTTTTGAAGAGCCTGACTAATGTAGCATTGTAGGACCCTCTTCCTTAGAAAAAAAGGAAAATAAACATGGCTGTCAAAACCAAAACCAAAAGATAGGCATCCTCAAGGGTTAACACTTTATGGCTGATGCTTATACTGTGATATGGCTTCACGCAAATCTTCACTCAAATCAAGATCTAATCAATTTCCACCTAAGGACTTTTATCTCATAGGCAATCTTTCCACAGTATTACATCTAGATCTGTTCATAATTTTCAGACATCCTGTCATCAAACAGATTGCCAGACATACAGACATACATACAGACAGACAGACAGACAGACAGGCAGGCAGACACACACACACACACACACACACACATACATACATACATACATACATACATACATACATACATACATACATACATACACACACACACACACACACACACACACACACACAGACAGACACTCACTCACACAATGTAAACCAGTAAATATAACAAGGTTACAGTCATAAATTTGAGACTATGCTAGGGTGACCTTTCTTACTGTAGCTGAAAAATGGTAATTTCATCAAAATCTGTCATTTTTTAAGCACTTGAATGTGACTCAATTTCATGATTGAATTTTCATGTAAGTAAAAATAACAAGTTCTCAAAATTGTTGTGTTGTGTTTACAAACACAATTTTTAGAAAGTACAGGAGTATTACTACTATTGGTCAATTTCCTTCATCTATCGCTGCAAAGATTCTTTAGACTTATGAGAGAAAACTGACAGAAAATATGAACAATTTGTTCCTCAGATCAACCACATGAAATAGATAGCGAAGCCGACAATATCTCTGATTCTTATGCAACAGCAATCAGAAAACACCATCCCAAAGGAGTAATGTATCAGCCTGTCATATTTCAGAAGTTGATGTGTAATCAACGTTTCCATTACAATTGTAAAATTAAAAACAGATATCAATCTCATCCTTAACAGATATGTGCTTATTGTTAATGGGACTTGGAGAGACCCTAGAGTCCGTTCCTGATAACTACATACGTTGCAAATAATCCCGAGTGAACTCGCTTCTCGAAAGCAAAATCACTTGTGTATGCGGAGATTGAACGGAGTCAAAGAGAAAACGATCTCAATAGGCCCATCAAAAAATAAATAAGATAACTGTATTCCTAAGAAATCATGTATGAAAAATGTGAAATATACATTTGGTATCATTAATCGTGTGTCAAACCCAACTACTCATTGGGTGTCATATAAGTGGCTGACACGGTGGTGAAGTTCTTTTACCGGCAAAATTACAAAGAATGAATCTAAGTAGGATTATTGCACCTGTTTCATATATGAAAGCCATGATTATACTTTGCGTCCTACTCTCTATTCAATCCAGTTGAGGTCATCTTCAGGGGCTATTTGAATTTCTCAGAAGAGAAGAGAATTAAACTTTCACAAATAAATCGCCATTGCCGACAAAGTCTTTAAAAATGTAAGTCTCCGACCTTGACAGTAGTAGCATATTAATAGGACATTGAAATTATAATATCCAGCCTAGGGTAATGAATTTGATTTACAATATGTTTGTATGGTTTTTAAATTGACAATATGTCACTGCATGGAATTTAATACCTTGTTACCATATGGAGTTTCATACATTGTCAATGTTCTCCTCAGGGCCATAACAATAAATTGCCCCTTATGATTTTATCCTTTTCATACACGAACATTAACACAATGGAAAATATATTGTCTATGTTTCCAAAAATCATTAGGACAGTAAAATGTACTTACTTTGGAACCACAAATTGGACATGGATATGACATTTCAATACATCTAGTACGACTTCGATAATGATTTAATTATTTCACCAACTACCCATGTACCATCAATTCTCGGTACTTGCAAATAGCTTTTTACCTCATGCTAGAGGGTCAAAATAGAATAAGTTTGACTTGTTCCCATGCCTTTAGTAATGTGAAGTGCATGGAGCGGAAGTTATGGAATCGACCAAGAAATTGAATGCATGGTTGTTATTATGTGCCTAGGCAATATTCTATTTCAGGTACCGAGAATTCATGGACATATTATTCCACAAGTTTCGGAGAAAGACATTATCGCTGAATAATTAAATAATCGCATAATCAAGGTCCATAGGAGACAGATCGAAATATCACATTCATTTCCAATTCACCGTTACAAATTATCTATATTTTACTGTCTACCAATTACATAAAATTAACTCTCAGTGTATTACTGAGTTAAAAAAAAGAGGTACAGTAATACCTAATTGTCCAAGCTAATATCCCTGGATCCCTCTGATATGATTTCCTGTGTAGATATTATAGTGTGCATAAGGTCTGCCCTAGAATAATGGCATCTGAACGCTGTGTCTTAAGGTCATAACCAGGGTTCCGGGTTCATAGCCTCACTAATTCAGTGTTAAATGTCACTCCTTGGCAAGAATTTGTTGAATAAGATGCCAAAATCACCCATTGACATAATTTTTTTGCAAGACAGAAAAAAGATATTCCAGTTTTTTGAAAATAAAATTTATCCAATATTTTAGTAACCTGACTTGTATTTCATAAGTGAAATACAAAGATTTGCCCCCAAAAATATAGTGTACAAGTGTTAACAGTAAGTGTTATTTGTTTAATGCTGATGTCATTATTTTTACATACTAGTTATATAATTGTGACCAAGAGACAAGAAAATCTGAAGTGGTACTTCAAGTAAAGGAAAGAAGTGTTATATTGGGCAATGGACACACACATAGAGTCAAACACATTCAAATGATAGCATGTGTCGCTTTGTTCAGCTAGAATTTACACTTTTCTTGTAAAACTTGAACCCACTTAGGTATGGAAAGTAGTCAGAACTGTACTGTATGGTTACAATAGAACGATCACATGAGTGACACCTTTTGTGTTTCTGCTAAACAAGTTGAGAAAACATTCACATCTAAAAATTGTATTTTCAAACATCACTGTCACAAATATGTTTATGTAAATGATTCTTTATGGGCAATTTGTAACTTTGCCACGGTTTACAAAATATTCAAAACAAAATGGTATGTTTCATATAGAACTCTATTGAATGTTATGAAAATTAGGGTTAAAGTGGCCATATGGATGAGAATTGGGTATTTATTTTTAATTTATAAAACAGTTTTTTCATGGCTTCCTACTTGAAAAATCAATGTGAGACAACATATACTGAGTTTTTTTTGTGTTTGTAAGTCATTAAATTGCAAAAAGCTAAAGAAATGTGTAAAAAGTTGTTCAATAACAAACATTTTACACATTTATTAATCATCTGCAATTTATTGAGTTATAAACAAGGACTTGGCATATGTTGTTTCACATTGATTTTTCAAAAAATTGTTTTATAAATTAATAGTCATTAAATAACTCAATGTTATGACCCAGGAAAATTTCAACTGATATTTTCACTACTAACTGTAACAATCATTTTACCATGCACAAGCCAGGTTCAACAAAAAATATGGAATATATACTCTGTTTGTTCTACATCATGACAACTCGTGTCTATGTCACAGCAACTCATGTCTACGTCACTGGTTCTGCTGTGTTCGAAATATGATTCAAAACGTTCAAAATTGCTACTACTTTCACCGATTTTTCTTTGATATTACTGGTGCTGGTTTAATTATGTTATTTTCCAATATTTTTCTTCATTCAGCCAGTAAATACTCATGACCTAAGGGTTGTCACTAAATGTCTAGTGATTTGTGAAGAAAATGAAGAAAAATATTGAGGAATGATATCTAAATATCCTTTCATTTTATTTCATTTTTAATTTGTAGACATATCAACAAGAATATCACAGAATGGGTAGAAGACAAACATTCTACCAGTATTCAACAGGACAGAGCTGATCTCATGTTTCGTCCATTTTTGAGATGGTTTGACAGAAAGCTTGAAGACCTATTCACAGCAGGTGCACGTAAGGTATGTGTGTGTGTGTGTGTGTGTGTGTGTGTGTGTGTGTCGATGGATGAATGAATGGGTGAATGGATGGAAGGACAGATGGATGGATTGTTGGATGGATGGATGGATGGATGGATGAAGGAAGGAAGGAAGGAAGGAAGACAACAAATTGTGAGAAAAAAATGTTCCAGTTACAACTAGGCTTTCAGGAGACCCCATTTGGCTGACTGTTTCAAGTGTTTGCATAAGAAAGTTGTAAACAAGTGGAACTGATTTCTATATTTATATACCCCATAGAGTTTTACAGATTTGGATGATATGTGTGTTTGTGTATGACCTACAGTTTTCTTGGAAAAAAAACTTGTTAGTTTGCAAAACCTGTTGGAAATTCAAGTTGTTTGTTAACAAGCTTACTAATATTGTTTGCTATGTTTGTATCTCGTCACAGTACAAGATGGAAATCGTAGCAGAGGCAGCAGGGTTTGAGTTTATACCATTTGAACAACTGCAAGGACAACAGACTTCATCCCAGGATGAAAATGACGACATAGACGAGGAAGAAAACCAGAGAAATTTAACTGACGTAGGTTTACAACCAAACAGAGTCATCGATGGTGGAATGATGATAGCAGATTTGGCAATCAACCAAGAGGATCGTGTACCACAAAGTGACAGAAAAGAAAAGAAAAGTGAAAGGAACGAGCACCGAGGAACTGAGATTAGATTACGTGGACTAGAACTGACTGAAAATACCGCTACTTTAACTTGTACCAAGATATCTCTTAGTATTCAGTGTTTACGCTGTAAGGGCAAATCTGACGTGACGACACCACCAAGACGAGTAAACTCTATCACATGCGAGCGTTGTCAAAATCAACAGTTACTCACCTACAGACCCAGCATAACGCATCAGTATTCATCGACTTTGGGATATTTGGACATTGATGGCTGTATACCGTTTGATTTGATATCTATAGAATGTGAACTCAAGGCTGGCTGTATGAATTGCTCTAAAGAAATGAACTTTAAGGTAAATCTGCCAAACAAATATCATTGAAACCTCAATCACACTCAGAACTTAGTATGTAATGTTAAAAGGAGGTGCAAAAGTTTTATTGTGGATGAAAATTTCATTTGCTAAACTTTTGCATTTAAGCAAAAGAAATATCTATGGTTTCCATATACATTGTTGCTATGGTTTCCATATTCACTTTTGCTATGGTTTCCATATATACTGTTGCTATGGTTTCTGTAATACAATTTTGCTATTGTTTTCCATATGCATTTTTTTGAAAGGAAACCAAGTAATCCCTATTTCAAATAATTTTTCCACCAAAGTTTGTAGGTAAAAAGTGTTTCCAACTATACATAGTCTGTTATTCATTATTAGCTGAGTTACAACATTCATACATGGCTTCCTTTCACTTCTGTTCTCTGACAGGGAGTGCATTTTGGCCAAGCTAAGGACATGTGGTGTCGGCACTGCCACAAGAAATTAAGAATCATCGTTGAAGCCGTGCGATTCATAAAACTGGAACCATCAGAAGCAGAAGGTAAGTAATTCAAACATCAAGCATAGTGACAATTTATGAATACTCCTGTTGTTTTACACTATCAGTAACACTGGTGGTTGTGAAATTCCAAACAGATAACACATACTACAACTGCTGAAATCAGATGGTGGATGAACGGAACCTGTTACAAACGTGGAAAGTAAACAAGTGAATTGGATTAATAACACTTGGCACAGCATGGTTTGATAAGAACAGTTTTATGGTCTCTTTATGTGTACATGAAATGTCAGAGGAATTGGAAACATGAACTACTATGTAAAGTTGCTATAAAACTATTCTTAGCAAATGATGGAATGTAATACAAGTCTCTTTACTTCCAACATGCTGTGCCAAGTGTTAATATCATAACTAAGTAAAGCCCAAAAGCTCGCGCAGGGTAGATTCATTTGTGACCGGCTGCCAGCCGCCACGATGACTTTGTAGATAACACCCTCTGCGTGGAGAATGTGGATAGTATGTAGAGCGTGTATGCATACTAGTCATTGAGCCACTACGCGAGCTATTAATCCAATTCATTTGTTTAGTTTCCCTGTTTGTAACAGGTTCTGTTTGTCCACTGTCTAATGTCGGCAGTTGTACATTTAAAAATTACTGTTAATAACTTTCCAAAAGGAACAGAACATTACAAAATGTTGCCTGACATAGAAAGAAATGATGACAGCGATACACAAATCTATAGTCACTTTCTTAACCTTAAAAAACTGTTTTCAATAAATGTTTGGTAAATCTTAAAATGGGGAACAATTAAAATGTACAATTACTGTTCCTTGGGCTTTTTCAGGACGGGCGTAACCTACACAGACATGAATAAAATGATCAGTTTACAAATAAATGTTTTGCGCTGTAAAAAATTGTCATATTCATCATCTTTTCATTGTTGCAGTGTCTGGAAAAGTTCACGTGGTTGAAATGAAGAAATCTAAGAAAGTACAGAAAGATCCAGCTATACAGGAAGGCAAGGCTCTCCCAGACAATGGAACTTGTAAACATTACAAAAAGAGTTACAGATGGTTAAGGTGAGGAATAGAGCTCATTTCTTTTCCCCACAGCTATCAAAGACATGACATTTTGTGGTGTAAATCATGGCATTTGACTTCTTAGAGTCTTTTGGAGTCAGTCCTGTGAAAATGTTGCTACCGTTGGTATTCAAGACTTTCATAAAACAATTCTCTTTAAAATGGACATTTTTTCCACAGCACATTTCTGATTGAAGTTGATTACTGTATAATATAATATCATGACAATAACTTGAATTTTTGATAATAAATAGAAGTGTTCACAAGACATGGACAATGAGGTCACAAGCCTCATTTTCACTATAAAAGGTCATTCCATTATGACACAATTTCAAGTTAACCGAAGGTAAAAATTTACAAATGAGAAAAAATTAGACCATCATGAAGTGGGGATATTTAGACAAACTAATAATTTGTAGGAATGTGATATCTACATGTATCCGGGGATAAGTTCTTTAGATTGTCATAGTTACAGGCAATGCTGTTATCTTGTCTGGGTTGTTGGAGGACTCGTACATCATGTACACCTTATCAATGATTTTATTCCATGAGCTGATTAATGAAAAAACAAAGGACAGTGTGGTTTCTCAGTGATAGTGGCATGATATGTAGCGTGCAACATAGCCCTGTCACGCAGTCCCAAACTTGAATAGATTTCTGTAGAAATGTGTGATTGTGTTTGTGTGTGTGTGTGTGTGTGTGTATGTCTGTATAAACAGGAAATCGCCGGCAAGAATTCCCAGCACAAAATTTGATGAAAAAAAGAGGATTTCATAATACATTTTCACTGACTTTGTTTTAAACTTTGTCTTGTAGGTTTCCTTGTTGTGGTAAAACGTATCCATGTGATGTATGTCATGATGACGTGGAGGACCATGAAATGACCCTTGCCAATAGAATGATTTGTGGATTTTGTTGTAGAGAACAGGTACGTGTAGTATTCATCTCAAAAATCGGATACTGAAACTTTGATCGTTCAAAGAACTTTATTTTGTACAAAATATAAAACATGAAAGTTCACAGCTGATCATAGTAATGCTGTAATGAATGTAGTGAAGTTCATGAGAGGTTATTGACCAGAATGTGTTTAGGTATGCAAGCCCAATTTTATAGAAGGGTGTTATATATTTCAACAGTTATCAGGTCAGGCAAATATGAGATGAAATACACTATTTGGGTTAAAAAAAAACTAGAGAATTGCTTAGAGTGATTGTTATATTTTGATTTTTACCTACAGCAATATGCAGCAGAGAAACCTTGTGTAACGTGTAATTCTTCCATGACAAGAATCAGGTCAGCCCATTGGGAAGGTGGAATGGGATGTCGTAATAAAACGGTGATGAGCAGGTAGGTTTTGAGAAACATTTTTCAGAAGGGGAAGAGGGGGTGCCGGGGGTTATGTCATAGTGTGGCCTTGATAACCAATGAGTGAAGTTGATTGTTTTTTTTGTCAAAATGTCTTGATTGATGAATTTGAATCCAAAATTTTGATTTAAATCGAGTCTAATTTATTGATGTATTGCAAAGCGAGACCTTTAACGTAATAAATCTCTGCTTTTCGTTATAAATTTATGTACTGTAAAGGTCGTGACCTCACCTTAATGCCCACACAAACTGACCAGAATTTACTCATATTATCACTTTTTTCAGATTAGGCACACGGTCTGCTAATTCTAGTTTGATTTTGAAAAATTATCAGGGTCATTTTGAATATGGCATTATAGTTCTAGGAATTAAACTTTGCAAATTGATGTCGCAGAATGTTCATACCCCAAGACAATATGAAAAGAATGCTTTACATGTAAGTCTTGTCGAGAACATGGGTTATACCCCTCAGTTGTGTGCTTGTCAACTCAATTTATCAAGAGATATAAATAGGTAAAGAACAGAGATAGGGGCAAACCCTGTCCCACCTCCACGATAAAATATAACATAGCCCCCTGGCATTTTACCATGTGGGATTTTTACCGTACTCTCTTCTCTGTAACATGGGTCCTCTAACCTTAGCAACAGCACCCTTGAATTACAATATCCACTTTGATATCTTCTTCTGCCTACCAAGTCAGTTTCAATAATCAAATGAATGAATCTTAAGGGGAAAAAAACAGGATTGAAATATCATATATCTTAAGAGTTTGTATGAAGATTGCCTTACAAAATATTACAATTGCCCTCAAGTTATTGCAAAACACGGGGAAATACTTCAAATACTGGCAAGCAATTATTGAAATGCCTTCAGGCCATGATAAATTACCTACAAAGGACATCCTAGGAGTATCTAGTCAAGTAGTAAAAATTTTTCCGTGGCATTTCATATCTTCAAAGGTTATTCACACAAAAAATATTATAAATCATAAAACATTGAAAATGTCTCATTATTATTCAATGTGTCATGATTCAATCTAGTCTGAGCAAATTACTTCATGAGATTATCGTATATTACCGACGATCAAATGTAAAAAAAAAAAAATTGAAAGTTCCTACAAATACCTTGCAATTAAATGGATACACAAATATGATTTTTTTATATAAATATGATTGCTAGGAATGAAGGTTTATTTGACTTCAATCCATTTTCAATAATTCACACTTTTAATTTGTCTTGAAATCTAGTCGTAGGCAGTATTATTATAGAAAAAATTTGCAGTGATTATCCTTGTATCTGTTATTTGGATTTTATAAGACAAATTGGTAATGTAAATGCAAATATTTGCTGTCAAGTGCATAAATCCAATGAAGAGATTAGCATATTGATATGGCAGCCATTTTGTGTCAAATCAGAGTTGTTTGTTTTGACAGACTGGCACTACAGTCTAGAATGTAGGTGATTCAGGATTTTGAATTTTGCTATTGAGATGGGGAGGGGGGGGGGGGAATACAAAATCCCAATTCACCTGGATTCTAGGTGAGACTGGCACAGGACCGTTACACCAATGTTTGGTCGGCCATTTTTGTAGAACCATGTAAGATAGAATATTACTGTGAAACGAATTTGCCAGAAAATTAATGTTATTCAAATCTCTGAAAACTTTGCTATTATATATGAAAGCTATATTCCTGGTATTTTTTGAAATAATAAAACAGACTTTGTGGTCACCTTCCTGTTTTTAATGAAACCAGTAATCTTTAATGTAAGTAAGTTAACACAGTATTCAGTGACTATAGTGGATTCTAAAATGGATTGATGTTATTTTGACCTCTGATGACCCCCAAGTTTTCATTTCTTGATTTTAACTGAGAATAGGTCAGATTTTTCTAAATGAAGTGATATCAAAAGTTAAAATGTTGTATTTCTGAGGTTCATACTACATCAATACTAATCAGTTTGTGGCTCAAAAATTCGCCAAGTCTCATTGTTGGCCCATTTCATCCAGTATCAGAAAAAGTTCATCATCCAAAAATTTTACCCAACCTTTAACTGAGCTTGGCTGATTACATCAGAGAAGGTTTGTCTGGCTTAAATGTTTTACATGTATCTGTAGCTTAGACACTGGAGAGAAATATCTGCAGTATACGAGTACAAAATGGCCTTAATTTCCATCTGTTCAGACAGTTAGAATTCCCCAAATATTTCTTGCAGTCTTTGCTTCAGACTGTCTTTGTAGACCCAACACACCACTCTCTCACTGCTGGGTAATAGTGACCATAATGGTTTTTGAAAAAAATGCATATCATACAATATATTATTTAATATAATTGTATAATTTGTAGAAATATTCAAATCCTGAACAAAAAGTTTGACTGGTTTCTTTCATTTTTTTGTTCACATCAGGAATGACAAGCAGAAATATGCCAGTTCCAATAAAACTGTTTCCCGTAAGCAACAAACCAAGACTCAACCAACCAAGAAAAAAGTCGAGAAGAAGTAGAAATGACTGCAATGGCCAAAGATATATGGATGTTAAACAAATCGTGTGGAAATGACATCATGCAGATTACTTTTTTTTCAATTGTTACTTTCAAACACTCATCAGACGTTTTTTACTTCATGCATGTCAGTGATTACAATGTACTCCATTCTACTCCCAGTCTAGTCAAGGTCCCAACAAAAGGTGTCAAGTGTATTTGAACGTCATGGTGAGCGAAGAACGAAAACCGCATGTCAGTAGTAATACATTTGATACAGCTGTTTTGACCATGTTTTGACTATCGCGGGAATTGAGCACGTAATAATGATATGCAAATGTCCAACTCCTCCTCCAGTTTGTTTAAAGTAAGATCACATGGGGACATGAGGATGTCATGTTTATATGAACCCTGTGGGAGGGAGCAGAGAATTATGTGCAATCATTGGGGACCTTTACTAGACTGGCAGTAGAATGGAGTACATTGTAGTACGAAATATGTTCCCTATCCGGACCTAGACTATCTGATCATCTGCAGTAGCTGTTATTTAGACGTTTATCAGGGTGTTAATAGTACATAGTAAGTTACATATGTTTATCAAACATATTTTCTTTTGCTCTGTAAAATTATGTCTATTGAATCATTTATATATTATTCGTAATGACAGATCTGATGTTTACACAAAACTGTTCATGTTGAAACAGACCTGCAGTTAAAATATGCAAGGTAACCAAGGCAACTATTGAAATCAGAGCTTTCCCTTTATGAGAAGTATCACTTTCATGGAGAAGCAAAACAAAAACTACCAGTTTTCAACATAACTGTCCATGTTAATCTATTTTAACAGCTTGGTGATAACTCATGATGGTTAATTATTTTCAGTCGTAATTGGTTTAAAATCAAACTGACTTACCAAAATATATCTCCCTGTATTGTACATTACAGAGGATGTTCACAGATCATGGATGCACACAGATTGTATTCCGGTAATTTCTTGTAGCTATGTATTTAATTACCGATAGTAAAATTTATTTAAAAACAGGGTAGCCAGGAAACAACAATAGCTGATTTCTACCTGATCTCTATAGAGCATATGTTCATAAATAAATCCATCTAGGGTTTATGGTTGTTACAATGTAAGAACTTCATAAGTGAATGTGTCATAATTATGGAATTGAAAATGCTTGCCATAATGTTGAAGCCTTTACGAAGGTTGATATGCAACCCTGTATCATCAAAGTACACCGGGTATTAACATGTTATAAAACTTACAGAAACAACTACCAATAGGATTCTTTTGTAACTTACTTTTTAATGGAGAAAGCAATAAGCTCTACTCAGTCACTATAATCTTCTCTATTTGCTTAGTTTCAAATTTTCTGTTAATATTGGCTTAACTTGTCAATGTGATAAGAAAATATGTTATCAAGGAAGATTAAAATGTTCATATTTTTTGTGAAGGGTAGTAGATGGGTCACATGTATCAAGGACATCTTTCGGTTCTGTTTTTGATGTATGGTTCAAGCAAAAGTTGGCTGTGCAATGTTGACCAGCTGTTCCTCTGTCTTTGATGACGGAGAAGGGCAGCAACATAGGTCAAATTTGCTTGAAATCGTAAACTTAAAGTCTTGAACAATGTTCCCTGCCACAGTAAATATTCAAGCAGTAGTTACAGCCATGTCACTTTGACTAAGTATTAGTCAGTCTTTTATTAGGTTTAAAAAAAAACTTTACAAAAACATCAAAAAAATGATAGTGAAAATATCATTTTGTGTTGTTTAGTGTCTCGTGTTTAACACTATGTATAGAAT
The DNA here is from genome assembly GCF_964340395.1 of Glandiceps talaboti. Classification (NCBI taxonomy): domain Eukaryota; kingdom Metazoa; phylum Hemichordata; class Enteropneusta; family Spengelidae; genus Glandiceps; species Glandiceps talaboti. The sequence continues at coordinate 12,514,420 of NC_135560.1, read as the reverse complement.
ATAATATCAAAACCATTTGACCAAGTCAATTTTCGATCAGTGTAAATCAAAAAATGACCAAAATTATCAAAAAAATTTTGGAGCTCCTCAATGACTGTATTATGTTCTACTCAAAAATTGACTTGTATGAGTCACTTAGTTTAGAATTCATTATAAAGTTGTTTTTTTCTGTCAGATCTAGTTTAGTTATTTCAGCCTCATTTATCACAGATGTGTTCACATGCTGTCACCAAAAGGACACTCCAGTAGAGCTGGAATGGCAAAGGAAAGATAATGCTCAATAAGAACGTCTTAAAAAGTGAAATTAATACGTACATTGATACGAATATTATCAGGATATCATGTCTATTATTCTAATCTTCAAGTAACACTACCCTGGAAAGCTTGTATTTTAGTCGGATTGCCTGAAAACAGACTTTGAAGTAGATCCCCTGTAAATGTCAAAGCTCTTTATTTATTCATCTTAGAGAGTTGGCATCGCTATGACAAAACCTACTCACAGGTATAAATCATTTCCGTGTGGTGATGTAAATATGTTATGAAAGGGGTCAACTTTATGGGGATGGGGTGGGGATGGGGGTGGTGGTGGTGGTGGTGGTGGTGGTGATGGTCGAAAATTTGAAAAAGTGATCCTTTCACTTTTCATTCAAATTTGTAATCTGCATTTGCATGTACTTCAGTTAATTTGGGTATCATTGGAAAATTGTGAAAAGATCGTTTTACATGCAGTACCTTCAATTTTGCAAACAATAGTGATGATGACGAATAACTGCCAGATGGTCAAAAGATTTGATACTGCAGTACTCTTAGATTCTGTAATTTTGAAACTTTAGCATATATTTGAGTAATTTATATATTGATGAATTTATTTTTAACATATTATGTAGGGGTAGCCATTTCGTACAACTCCACGAGTTCCATTGTCAACACATACTTTTATCAATCAAGATAATGAAATCCCAAATTGAAAATGTCGGGTGCTAAGATTGTTTTGACAGTCCTTCAAATATTACATTACACAAAAATATCAATATTTTCAAATTTGTGTTTGGAACAAGAGTTTAATTTGATGAATCTTTATTTTGTTTGTATGTTATTGTCAAGAGCAGTCAGAGAAGTCGAGGGGACATGTAGAAAAATTGGCCATTGCAGACTGCAAACAGGAAATTGAGAATACAGCGCCCTCACTCAAATTGGGGGCATCATCACCTCATAGTACTGTTTCTTAAGAGCTTTGTTCCTTGTATTCTGTGGAAGTGTATTAAAATTAGGGATGTTTTTCACATTGCTCAGACATCGAGGAAGGCAGCAGTGTTCTATGATTAACCAAGTAACCTGTACTATGTATACCCCAAAGGTACACGCAGACAGGAAGTAAAGCGCCACCATGGCAAATTTTGGAAAGGCCTATTGCACATCTTTTTCATGCGATTTCCCACAAATATGTTGACAAAAAAGACACAGGCTAACAAATTATTCTGATGATAGGACAAATAACTTAATACTGGGTACAGTTACATTAATAAATGTTGACATAAAATTACAAAGCAGGCTTAATTATTAACTCCATCCAATTCAATCAAGTTAGAGACAAATTTACTTAGAGAATTAAACAAAAATTTCACTGTTGGAATGTTGTCATATATGTTAATTCATGTTCAAATAACTAACTGTGATGTAACTTTAGGAGACGATAAAATTGAGAATTCCGTGTATTGAAGAATAAAAAATAACAAGAAATTGTAAAACCAAGGTGCTATTCCAGACTTTATGATTTTATGGTTATGCCATAGTGCCATTATAAGCTTTCAATAGGAGTAATGATAGATTTATGTAGCGCTCTGCTTTGCTGCTAATAGGTGAATTATAACTACCTGTAATCTTTAGTTGATATTATAGATGTATTTCATTGAAGGCAAGTCTATTACAACTGCCGACATAAGACCGTGGAAAAACGGAAGTTGTTACAAACAAGGAAAGTAAACAAGTAATTTGGATTAATAATGCTTGATACAGCAGAGTGGAAGAGCAGAGGCTTGTATTACAGTTTTTATGGTTTGATAACAGTTTTATGGCTTCTCTATGTGTGCATGAAATGCCAGTGGGGACTTCTAATTTGTTTGTGAATGGCACTATTGTGTAACGAGGCCATAAAACTTGTCTTAGCAAATGATGGAATGTAATATAAGTCTCTGTATTTCCAACATGCTGTGCCAAGTGTTATTAATCCAATTCAGTTGTTTACTTTGAAATTCCCTGTTTGTAACAGGTTCCCGTTCAGTCCATGGTGTGATGTCGGCAATCGTACAACTCATCTCGTGGTACTCTTTCAACTTAGTGGACGATATGACAAGAATATTTACTGATGAAAGATCATTATTAGTATGACAACACGTCAGTCTGCAAATAGTATCATGAATATGGTTATACTGTTTTTCTAGTAAAGGGACATAGTCTGTGGTTTTTTTATAGTCCTTGATGTTTATTTTTGTTTCATATTTTGGAATCATCTTTGTGATATTCCAGTTACAGAAAGATGTTGAATTATATATCCAGCAATATGTTAGAGCTCTACACCACATCATGTGTTCAGATGTAATGTCATTATTTTTCAAGCACCTAAAAATTCAACAAAAAAAAAGTCTCAGTTTCCAAGCTTATTAATGTTAGCCCAGAGACACAGCTATCTGACTCAACATAATGACCTCAGTGATATGACAAACACCCCATTTGCAAACCGGATATCCAAGTCTCTGGGCTATATTAATGATATACTCCACCATATCTAATGCGCTGGGTTGGTGCCGATTTACTCCCTAATGAAATGGTGTATTTATGTTTCCAGATATTGTTGACTGAGTTTGGTCGACAGTTTGGTCTCAGATACAGCCTGTGCCACTTTAACGTTTAAATATCTGTACAGAGAAAACAACGAGATTGTATGTGACTTTTTTATAGCAATTGTATATGCAAATGTGTCCATCATAGGAACATAATGGAGAGCAATGGTACGAATTTGTATCAACTAGTGAGTGTCATCTATAGATGGGAAGTATTACTAGTGAAAACGACTATTTTTACAGCTGCAATGCTGTGTACTTTTGCGAAATACTGCCTCTTTCATGTTTGTGTTCACTGGTTCTAAATACTGCCGCTTTCATGTTAGCGTTCACTGGTTCTAAATACTGCCTCTTTCATGTTAGCGTTCACTGGTTCTAAATACTGCCCATTTCATGTTAGTGTTCTCTGGCTCTGTTTAATACAACCATACCGAAGCCAATAAGAAACTACACATGCTACACTTTAAGAGAGCAAGATTGAATAAATAGTTTCTTACAGCGTTTTGTCTTAAAATGAAATAAACTAAAGTGTCACCATGCAGACGAAGACATCAAAACATTGTTGCCCACATGTCTGTGTCTAGTTGTGGTACATTTAAATGGTTATTTGATTTAGAAAAGATATTGCAAGAAAATGCAATCTTGCTACCTTAAAGTGGCCGTATGGACAAATGGATATTTATTTTGGATTTTTAATTCAGAAAATAACTCTGCTATGTTTTCCTACTTGAAAAACAATGTGAAATAGCATTGACCAAGTCTGTATTTGTAACTCAATAAAATTATGAAAAGCTAACTGTATATAAAAGTTTGTTATTGTAAATACAATACCAAATATTTTTCACATTTTTTAATGTTTTGCAATTTATTGAGCTACAAACATAGATTAGTATATGTTGTGTCACAGTATTTTGTTGTTTTCTGAAGTAAAAATCCAAATAATACCATTTGTCATCCATTTGGCCACTTGAAAGGGTAGAATGTGCAGTTTGTTATTGGTTACTGCATGGTTGTATCAAACGCAGACAGTGAACACTAACATGAAGCAGGTTGTAGAAGAGACTAGAAAGACTACAAGTACAGTGTATTTCAATAGGAGTTACAGTACACTAGTTTTGAGCTTACAGAGATTAGAAGGTTAGACAGAAAGACATATTTGTGATCAATGAACTTGTAATTACACAAAGTGAAAGTTAAATGAGCACTGGAATTATGGACAAATTGAATTTATGATTTCAGACTTACGTATGATAAAAAAAAAATAGACTGCCTTGAATAAATAAAGATGGATAGTCCCAGACTGACCACTGAAATATGAAAATAAATCACAATTATTGCATATTGATGTTGTTGCCAAGAGTTTCTTTGTGTGTATGTGAAAAAAATAAAGCATGTATGAATGTAACAGTACAATTTGATGAACTTCCAGAAATTATCTTGTAATTCTTTGCACATATGTCAACAGGGTACAGCTTAGTTTCTTCCCCAGTTTATACAAAGTGTATACCATAGAAGTGTGGTCACATTGGATGACATTTGTACAAGTGGTTTTATGTACCAGGAACACCCAATTTATTTTGGGGTTTTATTTTCGTACACTTTTTTGATCAACATTTCAAAAACCTTGGATAACAATTATTGTTTTGTAGTATTTTTCACTCGTAAAATGTAAATTTTAAAAAAAGATAACCAAAACTTGAAGATTATGATGTAAAATTTATCACATATGCTAAGAAAATAAAGACCCAAAATAGATCAGAAGGTGTTACGGACAACAATACAATCTGTAGATTGATATTCAGATATCTATCAATGGCTCCTTAAATGTGTAATTTGTGATGTTGGTAATGTGAGAAACTGTTGGTGTCACTTCTATTTTGAATTGCTTTTGAGAAAGCAAAGTACAGTTTCGTCGGAACCCACTCCCCCACTAAATATGACCAGGCCCTTATGAATATGTAACAGTTTCATCGTCTATATTTTCCTAGCCACTGAATTCTGACCCCCTGTCATTTCACGCCCTTGTAACAGTTGAACAGTGGAAAACAGACGGTTTTCTCCATCCTCAAATCTAACGAAGATTTACAAAGCATGTTTTACAAAGGATACCTGATCCTATACTCTTTATGTACCCCTCCCCCAAGAGAATGTCGTGGCGGGGCCCTAGTTTTCACCACGCCCTCTAGAGCGGAATATACATTAACAAGGTGGTTTTCAGACGATCTCCCGACCTCAAACATTACCGGAAGACCCTTTTTATCACTCTATGAATGCTCGTATCGACCCATTTACAGCTGACAATGGAAACGAAGACATGACATGAACCTATTTGCCAGCGGGATAGTTTTTTTTTATTTTGTAGCAAGATAAAAAAAAAACATTCCTGATTTTTGAAATTGGTTACTACAGTTCGATTCTAGAAACAATGAATCTTTTATTATTCAATGTACAGTCCTTCTAAGTCATTTCATATATAGAACAGACCTACAATGTAAATCATAAACTAAGACGTTAGTTGGATAAACTGCCACACCTGTTAATAACGTCACGTCAAAACATCTCGTAGTATTGCGTAATTATAGAAATTTGCTACATGTACTAAACATATATTCAGGGAGGTATATACCTCCATGGTGTATTCGAGCGACACTCTTGTTTGTAGTGTGCATGGGTATAGGTACGTAGTAACGCTATGACGAATTTACAATTTATATATATATATATATATACTCAGTATATTTAAATTGTCTATGCTTGAGTAAACTGTGCTCAATACATATGTATGTAGAGCGTATCAAGTAAGATACACAGGAGGCTCATGTGTTTCTTACTTGATACTGTATCATATATATATATATAATCAATTATATATATATATATATATATATATATATATATATATATATATATATATATATATATATATATATATATATATATATATATATTACGAACGTATATGGTATGACAATGAAGATCATTTATTTGTGACTATACTTTTATGCAGACGGGGATCTCATGGTTGATGCATACTTCGTAATATAATATTTCAGTGTAAGCCATGTATTGTTATAGCTCGTTAATGACTGGAAAGACAGGTAAACTTAGGTATGGCCATATACAACATGGATCTCTACTGTTGTACTATGTTTCGTCCTTGTCTGTGGTCAATGACCATGTATGACATGTTTTATTGCTAGGATGATTTATCTCTTTATTTATTAACTTTGTAAGTAATAAAGTCTAAAGAGACTTGTATTGTGTGTCAATCGATTGTGCATTTACATTCTAGTAACAACTCTTAATTGCCTAGTGTGATCTTTACATGACTTGTGTTCACAATAACCCATTAAAATGTTAGTAATACATACATACATACATACATACATACATACATACATACATACATACATACATACATACATACATACATACATACATACATACATACATACATGTGTGTATGTGTGTGTATGTGTGTGCGTGCGTGTGTGTGTGTGTGTGTGTGTGTGTGTGTGTGTGTGTGTGTGTGTGTGTGTGTGTGTGTGTGTGTGTGTGTGTGTGTGTGTGTGCAAACAAAACTATATAGGAGCCTATGATAAAACATGGACCCTGGGGTGACAGTGAGTTCACTGGAGTCTATGAAGATTTCTATGAACAAAAAAAACTCTCCACTTTGAGTGACATTATATATCTATCTCGACCCTATTGAAATTCATGTCTACAGACGCCTGTTGACGAACAATTTGACAAGATACTTTAAAATACAAAATACGATTGTGTGCCATACACGATTTAGTTTCTAGTATCTTTGCGTGTCACCGGCACGGCAACAACAGAGTGAGTTCAGACAACTGCAAAACAAGGTGGTCTGAGGACAATGTAAGCAAAATGTTTCTAACATTGAGCAAAGATCTATCCGACCATCGAACTCGTGGTGCGTTTAAACAAAGAGCATCGTGCTGGAGACACAGTGCAGTAACATAAACCGTTCACCTATACATATCTCCCCAGGGCTTGACTGATTCGCCCATGTCGTTATTATTATAGACTCACAAGACCAGCTCTTTTGCCGTGCTTCGTGGACTGGATGTGACACACTTTAATTATTCAATGACTATCCCGGTAATTTGTAACAAGTAATCCCCAACCCTCGAGGGTATTATTTATAGATTTTCATAGAATATGGAGATCGAATGAATCGATAGCGTCTATCTGTTTTCATAAATACTTAATTTTGACTGTGCTCGTGACTTTCGTTCATCGGAGTGTGGCGACATTCTCTCGAGATTAATAAAGGACGTTTTTTTTTCTGTATTATTGTATTTCATCTGAAAAATGACATATAATATGATATGTGTCATTTTTACTAACTGAAATAGATTTGATTATCACTAATAACCGTGACGTCTGTAGCATAGCAGTGGGGGCAAATCAAATAAATGGTGTGCTAATGGCGTAAGTTTTGGATGTACCCCTAAACTGGAATTGACATCATGATGGTAGAGAAATGTACATGTATAAAAGATGAGATCAATAGTTCACTCCTTTAATGTAATTTTAGGTGTTCCATTGATCTTGTATTGTAACTGTAGTATTTGTCGGTTGTCTTTTATTACTACGTATGTTGGTTTAGGGTCCACGTGTTCGTCTCTTGTGTGAACTGCCTGACTAATGTCAAAGATAAATAGATAAATGAATAAATAAATAAACTAAATTCGTTTAGTTAGGCTTCAGAACCCCCCCCCCCCACCAACTTAATTGGCCAAAATCGTTACGTGTTGTCAGACAATACAATCAATTTCTAATCATTATGTAGTAGCAGGTAGTACTGTGAATACAAATCCAGTATGTAGTGATAATACCCTCTTTTATTGACACTTTGTTGGTCGTTGTAAAAAAGGCTAATAACAACAATAATAACAATAACAATAACAACAACTGTATCAGCAAGTATTTGAACACCGTGTGAATATTTAGCTAAGATTAGCATAATGGACGGTCTCACAAAGTGTATGTATGGACGACATCATAATCTCATGCATAATAGCGAAAATTCTATTCTCCCATTTCTCGATTTCACAATATTTTTTTAGAATGATATGTATTTAGGGGTACAAAACAGACTCGTAAAATCGGGGTTTTTTTTGTAGGATGAGAACTAAAATGGTTCCCCCTACTCCTAACTTTAAAGAATTAAGTTTTTAACATATACATCTTCCCTAACCCTAAATTAACTATATCCATCGAGACAGTATGTATAAACCTAGCAATGCTCAGAGTATGTAACACTCATTTCAATACATGTACTACATACCAATGATATTATATAAGGTTCATGTAGCTATTCGCATGTACATGTATATATCTACACGTGTGAGGTCGCCAGGCCGAACGTCGGATACACATCCGATCGCGAGTCGAAGTAACATGCCCGACAGCCACACACGCGTAGATCGATTTAGCAACTGGAGCACCTGTGGGTATACCCAAATTTACATATAACACTTACCATATGGCTATTATTCGTACAGTCACTGACTATTGAAGTAAACATGGGTCGAATTAATATTTACCATACTACTAGCCATGTGAAATGGACATGGACGAAATAAAGATTCGGGAACAAATTAACATTTATAGCAATAACTCGTAAACAGACTCTTGTGAAATGTACATTTATGTAGGTAGAGTCACAACTATACTCGTGACTTGGAGGTTAACGGGACAAAAAATCTGAATCTCAAGTACCTAGTACAGCATGTAGCCAGAGAAATACTCGTATTCAACCCTTCTGGTAGCAAACACTTGAGACACACACACACACACACACAAACACACACACACACACACACACACACACACACACACATACATACACACACACTGCACTGCACTATGACTGACCACGTGAAACAGACATGAACAAGGGTTACATTCAAAAGCAGTGATCATATGAAATGAACTTTACAATTTAGAAAAAAAAACATTAATAGTTGAATTGGTTTTTAAAAAAACAAACAAAAAAAAACAGCCAAAACTATCGCCACCTGGAGTTCGAGAAAACTGCTTTTATCAAACAGTTCCTGTTGTAACGCGGCAAGCCAAGTTGATATCGACCAGATGAAATAGACATATTCCTAAATAATGGCTAGAAATGCGACGTGTGTTGCGTAAATATATCACCGCTGCACGCCCAAGGTACGTACATATCAAGCCGAAGTTACACGAGGTAGTCTGAATGAAAGGTGGATACTAAAACCCGTACCCGACACAGTGAGTGAATATACAATTCAATACAAGCCATTCACTATACGGACGTCCTCTCTTGTGTACCATCACAATGGTTCAAGGAATTGCCTATCTTTCATTCATATATGCATGAACCCCCGTTGCCTAGTGACACATTTGTTGTCAAACCAAACCCCTTAACTTCTGCATTTTTATCACTAGAATGGAAATGTAATGTTAAGCTGAGTACGTATGTGCAGTGACTTTGTGTGTTTTCGATCGATTTGAAACTACTATATACTCGAGCAGTTGAGGATCTGCATACGGACAAAACGCAAGTCGATAATGAACGAAACAGAGGTCATTTTTAATTTACATCAAACTTTTTAATGATTCAAGCAAGGACCTCATAATATTGATCCGAGTATTTAAACACAAGCTATAAATATGTCAAAGTGTGCTGGGTGCGTTTTAAAGTGACCGACCTGGTTATTAAACGTTATTCGGCGAAAAATATAGAGAATATATAAACGCATTTTCTTCCATCTTTTCATGATGAACTTAATACATGTATTATATTGGAACCCAGATTCAATATGTCCAATATATATGCTTCTTTCATTTAATTGCTATTCACCACTTCTTTCGTAGTTAAGTGTGCTAACCGGGGGCGCTAAGTTCATGTTAATTTTTTACAATATCGTTATCTTCAGATGTATCAGAGTTTAATTTTCAGGAGACAACGTGATTGTCTTTCTGAATGTTCACTTTATTGTGAAGACATTTTAGACCCTCTGCATTTGAATCAGTAAAAATTCTCCATCTTCTTAATTTTGATATTATAAAATAACTTTATGGCGTGAGTCCCCCCGAAATCGGCGACATAGTAACCAGATTACAACATAAGCAACTGACACTGATAGAGCACCCAACTTTTCTGTGGTTGTGCGTTGCTTATAATTTTTACATATTATTTGTGTTATTCTGCACTAATTTAAGTGCAATAGAAGAACCAAATATCCTTTAGCATATTTTCTACCGACACTCAGTGTCCTCCATAAACCAGGAAAAATGTCAGACGGCGATGGATGCGTACATTGCGGGAAGTCGTTCAAGAGCCCCGTGGAAATGACATGTGAACATCCACTGTGTTTAAACTGCGAAGACGATATTAAGAAAAAGAACGAGGATGCACATGCGGAGGAGTTCCACTGTCCTGAATGCAACAAAGGTGTAGTACACCAAGGGAAAAAGAAAGGTGGGGCTAAGAAAGACTCCGGCCAGGACGAAATGGTCGAACGACGAGAACTGTACAGGAAAAACAGGGTAAGAACATATCTAATACAAACACTGATTTAAAATTTACAACCAATGTATGTATTTGACTAGAATTGTAAAGCTATCGGAAATTGAATATGTTGTCAGGTGAGAATTAAATTAAGGTGTCGGCCATTTTTGTTGTTGGCAAGCAGGGATAATGTCCTATGTTATTTGTACAAAAAGAGTGTTCTCTATTGTGGAACCACTAGGGAATCACAATAGCAGCACTTCAGGCGAGCAGGTCATGCATGGCTGTCAAAATATTCCTTACATATATATACTTCTTGAATACATGAACGTTTGTCCATGCGTGTACTAACGTAGCTACACGACGGGTTGTATTTATTCTGGTCTGTCGTCTCTCTTTTTCCGCGTCTGCTTTCCAACAAATCAACGCCTCTCACAGGACAGAACCTTCTGTGCACGCAGTGTTACTAATGGGCGTGAGTGACCCCGATGTAATGAACAAGCTTCAGGTATATGTCAACCCGGAAAATCAGAGTTTAAAATTTAAACTATCAATATTTTTGTGACATGTAGTCTTTTCTGTGAATTCTCAATGACTTTCTTTCCGCGACACAATTTACGATTTCACAAAGCCAATCAAACAAATGGGGTCATTTCAGGTCACGTACAGATCGCACTAACTCAATGCCCCTTATATTAATGGATTCAGGTGGCCTCTGATCACTCGTTACTGTTTACTATGTGTTAGTAGCCACTTGTATCTACATACCAGCCATTTTCATTGGTTGCTCTGTCAACTTTAGTTTGCAGAGGGATTAACTTTAAGACTTCTTTATGGACATTTGCCGTATTTTGGATCCACCGCGGTGGAATTTGGTCGCCCTAACGAGCAAAATTTCAATAAATTATAACAGAATTGACAGATTAGAACGACGACGGAACATTGTTTAGTATACGAACGATGTTTTTCATTCAGTACGGGGATTATCATAAGAGAGACGGTCTAGGCAGATACATTATTGCATCTCTACGTTCTCGAACGTGTATGATATTTCTACTGTAAAAAAACCGGTTAATTTATAATTATATTCGAGGGTAACTAAGCTAAACAACGCGTCATTGAGTTGGTATAGATACCGTCACGATAGAAACAAAAATGACCTTAAGTTTCTGAATAGTTCATCCGCAATAAGACTTAACCATAATAATCGCCGGTTATATCTGTGAAGGTTGACACGTATTCAGTAAAGTTCGGGGCAAATGTATTTTACGGGTCGACTATTCCATTAGGAGGAGTACAAGGTTTTTGGAGATGGATTTTATACACAGCGTTTCATGCCCTAATAAATGTGAATGTGTATGTTATCGGATAGTACGCCAATCTGTGTTTAAAATCTGTGCGTGACTGTATTAATTTGTCGCATTTTCCTCAAATATTTTGGGCTGTTTAGTTTTTTAATAGAACTTAATAGCATGAAGGGGCGTTGCCCGTCATTATTGGGAAATATCAGAGTGCAGCATTTATGTAAATGTGCCAAATGTTCTGTAGAAGCAACGTACAGTAAGCATGATAAAAGTAACAAATACATCGTATACCGTTTACACTGAAAACAGTGTACGCAGATCATTATACACATATGGGTTATAGCTTAAAATTGCGACTTGCAGTTTGAGTTCAGATTTCTGTTTGACCTTTGACATGTATGACATCATTGAAACCTTCTCGGTTTGGGAAAACAAAACAAAATTGTCAAAACAAATGTTAATAATACTGCCATCAATTGAGTCATGTCACATTTTTAATTTTGTCAAGTTTCAGGCCGAAATCATGAGTCATAAGCTTATCATTTTTTTCATTTTTTTGGTCAACTTTCAGACCGAAATCATCAAAAACCTAGAAGAATTAGAACGTGAGAATCTAAAGGTGGATGAGTTCATGAGAAAATTAAATGTGATCGGAGAGAAGACGAAGGTAAAGTTATTATGGCAATTTAATCATTAAATGAACACAATCATAAATAACATTTTGACCATACTTTCCATTTTAGTTTTTTTTTAATGGAAGTTCTGTTAACGAAATGCAAGAACCATTGATATATTGTCGAATAATCGTACAAGGTGTTGGGATTAACTCAAGGCCGCGGGCCGTGATTCATTTAAGATTATATTGGTACATGTGTAATTCTGATTATATTGGAAATGTACAAGATGTTCATTTCTCTAACTCGGTGTTTGGCGACATGTATAAACAGCGTCATGCCTGAACCCAAACACAGTAATTACAAATTCATGACAGTATGTAGTATAATTCAAGCGGATTTGCTAGATGTAAAATCATTTTTTACAGCTCCAACACATAAAACGATTTTTTACAATTGATTCCAAGAAGTCCCGCTAGTAGCTTGTACGTTCATTCAATTGTGGGTTATGCAGTGAGAGGTCTGTAACAGTCTTCATGAGAGACGATTGCAAGAAAACCTTCTGTTTTTGACCTCCAAAATTATTCACGTCCGTCACCAAATTACACTCTCTATCCTTTCCCCTTTACAATACACTAATTATTGGAATATTTTTGGGTAATATTCTTTTTATAAATAATATTCTAATAATGCAGATTTTGCTTAGACTTGCGGATGTGAAATTTTTATATCGATGTTTGAAGCTGAATGTCTTTCCTATTTTTCGCATATAGGGTAATGCTGCACAGATGAAAAATACAATCATCAAAGAATGTGAAGCCCTGGTTTTAATCATCGAGAGAAGAAAGAAAGTGATGTTGGCTAAGGTGGACAAAGCGCAACAAGATAAACTCCGTGCCATACAAACTCAGATGCGTACTTGTCAAAAGTCTATCAGCAAAGGTCATGCCATAATTGTGCGCACCAATAGAGATCTGGAGAGGATGCCGCAGATAACTCTGAACTCAGTAAGTCGGGGATTATTTGAAGAAAATACACATATCTGATGAGTAAACGTGAACTTCGTAAATTTAGGCAGATATTTACAATATGTTGTAATTCTTTTTCAAAATGACATGGGGGGTAGAATTATCTCAGAACATAAAGTGAGAATTTGCCATTTCGGCGGCCATTTTGTTTAAAACTTACTTCGAATCTTTTTTGGTGAAGGTGTGACTTGGTTAGAATGTTGTAGTTGCAAGGTTTCAGGTTCTAAATATAATACAATGATATGTGCAGTCATTTAGGGGGTAAATCAATTTTACTTGTCAGTTTTGAAATAATTAATTTGAAAATTATAAACAAAGTGGATTCAACTGCCGTAACCTTATCTGTAGTACATACATGTAGCTGCGTTATTTACAAAATTGACGAAAATTTTGCTTCTCAAAGTAGAGGCAGTTAACCAGTTATCATTCTGTGGACAATTACATGTCAGCTCATGGTAATTCATGGTTAAGACTATAAACTGACAGGCTGTGTAAGAAATAACTGACGAAGAGGCCGAGACGCCTTGCCTTTTAAGCTTACGATTAACATCATCATTAGAATCATCGGAAAATTTACCATTGACTCATGAAATGAAAAAAAGTTATGAATTACAAGTACTACAATAATACTGTGTTGTAACATCGTATTGTTTTTTTTTCCGCAGAAAGCAGATTCGATCAACGGAAGGTGAGAACAGTCAATATTCAGTCTTTAGACTTAAAGGCATTTAACAGGGCTTATCAAAACAATAGATTGAACAACTTGCAATGAGCAATCAGATTTCGTGTTAAAACACTTTATCGCAAGTGAGACATAGTTCAGTGTCTGTATGAGTTTTTGAACTTCTTCAAATCTCAGTAACTGTAGCTACAAGCTTTCCCCATTAGTGACTAGACAAGCAAGATGTCGTCGACAAGTGACAAATCTTACCAAAATTCTAGTACACTTATGATTGAGTCACAATATTACCTACCTCTATCAATGGCCCATTTCGTATTCAATATTTTTTGTCGTTTTAAAAACTTGCCCTTCAGGTCCTGACTTAGAAATCATATCGGATTGAAATCAGCCATTCGGCAATATATAGCACAGTCTATAATCTTACACAGATCATAAAAATTGCCGATAGTTATAGATAAGCTCAGTTTAGCTTTTAACACATCTGCATGGCGTGTTCGAAGAAAAAAAATGCTCACCCTCAATTACGTGAGAAAAACCGTGATTGCCCTCTTTGACTAAAGCTCTTCGTTCTCCTAAAATTTGTCTAAAGATTCCATTTACTGAGAACTTTCTTCTAAAATCATCACGAAGTTTACACCTTTTAAAACCCTAGATGCGAATGGACAAAGACACAACCGACATGATTTGTGATGACCTCGCTGTGCTCGAGTTCACTGAAAATAGCGCCACGAGCGTTCAAAACAATGTATTATTTTGTTTATTTCTCGATCTCCACTCTGATATTGATCAATTTATCACTGTATAAGACGGTTTATATTAGCATACAAAGCATATATAAACATATCATTGTTCACAAACATTAGGTTAGGTTATATTTTATTCTCAGATAATGTTTGATCAATCACTATATTTATTAAACCATTTTTTTGGTGTTTACAATCTCATTGTAGCATCAACGATGCCAAAGAATCACATCCTGAACTGACACCGTGCGAGGACGAAAAGATCCGATACAAACTAGATACAGCCAGTGCCAAAGAACAATGTGAACAACTTGACCTTGAAGAGGTGGAGGACGATGAGGAGGAGGGAGAGGGGGGCGGTAAAGAAGACGGAGACAAAGAGAAGGAGGAAGAAAATAAAGAGGAAGGCGAGAAGAAGGAGGGCGAGGAAAATGAAGAGGAAAAAGAAGGTGGGGGCGCCTGGACTGAGGTAGCCGAAGAAAACTCCTAAATTATATGCTTTCAATTTTGTCACCGTGACCAGTAATTCAGTTTCTTCCTTTTCGTTTGAGGGTTCAGGGTTGTAACGTTCGAATTGACATCTGAACACATTCACATATACATATACATACACACAGAAACATGCCTATGTGATGTATGTCTACGTGTGTGTCTCTGTGCATATAGTATACATCGCAGGGATTTTCACTGACAGTGAACTTGATAGTTCAAATCAGAAGAAGTGACGTTTTAATTAGTTTGATACCGATATAGGCCTAACATGTCTAGAGATTGCATCATATATTATATGTCTTTCACTACAAAAATATTAGTCAATCCATCGAAATCTCCAAACATATAAAATACTCTCAGTAACTATATTATGAAAAACTGAGATCAAATTTTACAACTCTATTTTAAATTTTGAAATATTCCTATCTTTCATCGAGTTTATTTTGACGTATTTCTGGCATTCTGTAAATTTTCCAAAACTCTTTGTCAGTTATCATGTGAAACAGCATTCGTTGTATTATAAGAATTCGACACACTCCCATACACGATTGTTTTTGCTTAATCACGAAGTCGACATGCTTTAGAAGTAATTCATTTATATCTGTTTTGTTTCTTAAAGTAGACATGATTTTAAAAAAATAATTAGTCAATTTCATGTGTAGATTTCACACTACATGCATGACTAGTAGCCAAAGTGACTTTCCAAGACACCTACAAAAAAACTAAATCACCATTTTGAAGAGCCTCTAAAAATCAAACCCTGATTTTGATGGCAATCAACCTGATTTACATTTACAACAAAAAAATCATCTAATTAACATATTACGTGTGTTACTAATAGTTTGTCTTAGAATTAAATTGTTTGTTTGGTTACACATGACTCACTTCTCACATCAGTTGTCATAAAATGTATGCTTGTTTTTAGACTGTTTCTCTACTCCAATAATTATTATTTGTTTTGTCTTGGAAATGTACATGACTGATTACTGTCTTGTGATGTTTAAAAAGCTAGTTCATTTCATTCTTTTAGTCAACGATTATGAAAGGGATACTTAGCTTTCCACTGTAATGCATCGTGTTAACTTACTTCACTTTCATCATGAAATGTACAACGAGTAACACTGAAGAAAAACACTTTCTGTATGTGCTACACTTGTTTATAGCAGTCATATTACAACTAGCAACACTGAAGTAAAACACTTTCTCTATGTGCTACACTCATTTATAGCATTCATATCAAACGTAAAAGTACACTGTTTCAATTGGTTTATTTACAAGCCTAGCATGCGACCTTTCAACTGTGGTCAATTAGCGAATGAAACAGAGTGTACTTTTACACTTGATATAGATGCTATAAACGATTGTGGTACATACAGAAAACGCTTTACTTCGGTGTTATGGGTTGTATTTATGATTAGCTATAAATGTGTCAAACAATATAAGTTACTGCACTGGCGCAGCTTACGACTGTCATTCTAAAAAAAAGACGCAATTTTCACGCATCAAAATTGTTAATACAAGTTGACCGTTCTTCCAAGATTATGTTTATACACAGACTTTGGATCTGACAATAACTACTCGAGGGTCTATGCAAGTTTATGATACGTTTATGATACTAGCCCCTGATGATAAGTTAATTATTGTACAACACACGTACACTGAATACAACATATCGTGTAGAAGAATGGGGTGCAAATACACTGTTTAGTAGATATGACGTCATGTTTGATTCATGACGTCATCAAATACTTGTATATTCCTCTGTCTCCTTTACTTTGGTGAATTGTAAATTTAATATTCTGAGAATACTTGTGGCAATGTAAATAAAAGTTGTTGATTCTAAATGTTTGTCATTGCATTTTATTATATATTATATGTAATACTACTGATAAGATAACACGAAATGACGATAGATACGAAATGTAATGTAAATATAATGCAAATAAATAAATAAATGCAAATAAAAATAATAATACATGATAATAATAATACATTTCATATAATTTAGGTAGATAAAAGTGTGTGTGTATGAACTGCTCAGAGAGAGGGTTAGAGAGAGAGAGAGAGAGAGAGAGAGAGAGAGAGAGAGAGAGAGAGAGAGAGAGAGAGAGAGAGAGAGAGAGAGAGGTGATAGAGAGAGAGGAGGGAGGGAGGGAGGGAGGGAGAGAGAAAGCTAGAGAGAGAGATATGCAGAAAGGGAGACAGAGAAGACCAACACGAGACATTTTTCTCTAAGTATTAAATACTTACATAAAACTCAATTCAAATTAATTTGCTGTAGACAATAATGAGTAATGTTCCAAAATCCTGCAATGAGTTGTGAAGAGGTGGTTCCTTTAACTATTGCAACTCACTTTTGATTTCGCTATTGAAATTTGATGAGGATTTAAACTTCCAAATACCACGTTCCCTCCCCGACAAGCTCATTTAGGACTGTGTCTCCTTCAAAATGTATCGAAAAAAGGCAAATACAGAACGGAGTGCAAAATATAATAAGGAGATTTAGCCTGTTTACATTGGCATAACTCAACCAGTCTTGGAACGTCAATCACGTTGTATTAGCATGTAGTTAGGTAAGTTACCCGGGGGTCATTCCCACAGTCAATCAACTATAATTACTGTATATAATGACTTTCTCACTAGTTTACATATTTTGGGGAAATCATAATCCAATGTCTTGACGACGACTTGTAGACATATGAACATTAGTAATCGATTCATAAAATATACTATCATTATTTCCCCCAACATGAAGAGTAATGATGTAGTCCCCCGGAATTGATGATAGTAACCAGATCGCGTGGACTTTGAAAGATCAACAATCTCGCACGTCGTACCACTGCAACTTTTGCCGTTGGAAGTTATACTAAAACTTTCTACTCACGCTATTTTAGCTCACTTCTCAAAAATTATCTTCACACTCTGAAGGTTTCTGAAGTTTTTTTTAATCCTTGTAAGACCGAAGATGTCTAAGTTGACAAGAGGCAGCAGTCAGTGCGTTCACTGCGTCAATTCGTTCTTGGCACCCGTTGAATTGACGTGTGATCACCCGCTATGTTTAACGTGCGAAGAGGAAGTTAAAAAGAATAATGAGAGTTACGGTTCAGACGAATTCCGCTGTCCTAAATGCAACATTGGTGTTATTCATCAACGAAGGAATAGACATAAGCCAAATGATGATGAGGGCAAAAGCTCTCAAGATGAATACAGGTATAACAAGGTAGGTACCAAACCATAGTGTTGGGTTGATCCTATATCAACTATGGTTCTACAAAACGTGTCCAAGCCTTAGTGGAGGTTTGACTTAGATACCGAAAACATCAACTGTCTACGAGTTTAGATACAGTTTAGTGGCATTATTCTAAACAGGCAACTTTCTTAAATTTCAATCTGGCCTCATTCCTTATCAGGTGCAACCGAGTCAACTAATCCACGTCTGTAAGAATAGTCCCATTGCTGGACCAAACAAATATATACACCATATATCAAACCAAGAAATGCTAAAGTGGTTAGGGATCAAAGTGTATATGATCTATTGGTGTATTTCAAACGGTTGTGCAAATACAACTATTTTACAGATCTTATATATTAGTTTTTGACTGCTGTAAACTAAGGTTGGAATACCATAACACATTGACAGGCGTACAACTTAATCAAGGGTATTTTAAAGTTGTGTCGTGTCTTTACACATTGGCGCGGTAATATGTAAAGGCACGACAGCTGTATTGAATTCAAATGATATCAAAAGCCCCGATATAAAATTCCATCGTCATAAACCACAGCCTCTTTTACGGCACCGTCCAATACTCACCGCCGAGAGGTGCTTCGTTGCTTCAACAGCAATTATGTGCTCTGACTTGTGAGAATGTGATAATTCAAGACGAAATCAAATTATAGTGTGTCTTTTTTCCCCGAATATGACAGTTTGCACCATTTTATCTATACGTTGCACAAAATAACCCAGAAAAACGAGTAGACGACAAGGACAGAATGTCAAAGCACTGACGTTGGGGTGCTCTCCAACGTCAAATTCTAAGTGAACACAGGTTCAAAACTTCCAACTTCTAAATTATTACATCTAGTGGTAAGTTCAAGTCCTGTGAGATCCTTCTTTGTACGTACAATAATAATGTTTGGTTCCCATAAGACACACCATGTTCAGTGTGAATTTCACTCTGAGGCGACACAAAGAAGTAAAACTAATAAATTTAAAGCTAGATGTGGGACCCATTCACACTGAATTATTGTACCTGACAGTCACATACCAAAGTCATCCAACATTAGCATAGCCTTCATGTGTTCGAATCATTTAACAGAAACCCCGAACTTTAACCCTGGAACTCTCTTTATCTCGGAAACTAAATACACTTATGTAATCAAATGGAATTTTGGGTCAGACACGAAAGATAATTCGACTCTAAACACCCCATTGTATCTGACCTAAATTTAACCAGACGCAGAGTTGACATTAACTGTTCATATTTGGGGTTTTTTTCATGTTAGAGTCGACTTTACTGGCTAAGTGAGAACCCCATGCACAGATACTCAAACATCCATGACATTTGTCACCGAAAACGAGTGTTATACATAACAACGACGTTCTCAGACACCTAAGGCTTTTATTATGTCTTTCTTTATCCTTTAGAAGGAAATCAAAGAAAATCTGGAAGACTTAGAATACCAACAAAAGGACGTGGAGGCGTTAGTAAGAACTTTAAACGTCAATATAGAGAATACAAAGGTAACAATTCTTGTTTTTTTTTATTTCAAACTCTAGAAATTTATTTTATAAAACATACTTATCCCTATCAGACGAATACATCAACAGGAAACACAAAAACAAGATCATTTAGTTGGATATTTGATTTAATTATCGAAATTTGCATAGATTTCACTTTGAAAAATGATGTCTTAATTGTTACCATGTCAACCAATATTTGAGTTGAAATCAAGGGACGTGTTCAATACCAAAGTGGCTATTCCTTTATACAGTGTATTATATGATTACTAGGGGTTCCTTTCATAACACAATGTCTTGGGTTCAAAGTTTTCAACTTCTGCCATGAACTAATATGTATATCCAAAGTACAACGTATAGTATGCATCATACGAAGCCTATCGAATCCTCTTATTACTATTCCAGTCACCCCCCCCCCGCCCAATAAATTCGGTCCCTGAAAACTCATGACAAAATCATTTAGATATCACGTGATTTTCTCCTTCATCCAGGTACACTCTGCAAAGTTGAAAAACAAAATCAATAAAGAGTGTGACGCTCTAATCACAACCATCGAAAGAAGAAAGACTTTGATGTTACACAAAGTGGACAAAACCAAACAGGAGAAGCTTCGTGCTATGCAAACTCAAATACGCATGTGTCAAACACGTATTAGCAAAGATCATGAAATCATAGTTAGTACCAATAGAGAAATGCAGAATTTGACCCAGGTCAACTTGAACTCGGTAAGTTACCATGGTTACGAGGATTAGGTAAAGGCACGACGATGAAAGATCTGAAAAGGTTGTAACTGATATGATAATTCTAGGAAACAAATATTTCTATGTTTGATAATTAGGTCATTTGAAGTAATGTGAATTGAATTGTTTGCATCTGTAAGAGGCAAATGTGCAACACGGTTCGTTGTTTTCTGCACCATTCCGAGTCTGAGTATAATGATAATGGCCATTTTGTGAATTGGTGCGCGATGTTGTGTGTTGCTAATGCAGATAATGGATGTCACAAAATAGTTCGGGATAATTTGGAAATAAAATAGCAAAACTTAAAGAGAAATGCAGTCTGATTTCCAGGAAATTACTTTTACTTTTAGCTAGTGGACCGGCAACTATAGACGACGTGAACCGAGACAACATTTTGGGTCATAAGGTTTTATAAATGATGTATAATAAATAATACACTGATTTCTCATAGTTTGTTATTTCTTCTCTCCACAGAAAGTGGACTCCATGCGACAAAGGTGAGTACTTCTCATCAATTATCCCATAGATAATTGATATATTATCATATATCCCATAGTTATCCCCAGTGCAATGCGTATACTTGTGATACTTTTAGACCCCGGATGCAACATTGCGGCAGAAAATAGTGATGAGGAATATCGTCCACTTATGGGGTTCACTCAATAATAAGATACAATTTGTGTCCACTTGGGTGGTTCACTTACTTATCAGCTAGAATTATCGTCCATGGGTAGTTCAATTTGATGTTTGCATGATATCAAATATATCGAAAGCCTGAGACTATACGTTCGATCTGATTGGATATAAGATAGTTAGCGATACAGTTATTGGATCGCATGAAGCTAGGAAAACAACATTTCGCATGTATAATGGCAAATCTACAAATACGTTGTTGGATGCATTTAATATGTAACTTTTGAAAGGTATTTCAACAAATGCCAGTGTTTATTTATCAACTCTTGGGTCATTGAATTTGCAGAATCGTTGACGCACAGAAATCACACACTAAATTAGAACCGGTCGACGACGCTAAATTCCGGTTCAAACTGGATACAACCAATGTCAGAAAACAGGTTTATAAGCTCGACCTTACACATGTTGAAGAGAAGAAGCGCGGGGAAGAAAGTGGAAGACAGGTCGTTAAGGAGGAGGAGGAGGAGGGGGAGGAGGAGGAAGAGAAGGAGAAGGAGAAGGGGGAGAAGGAGGAGAGAGAACGAGTTGACGGCGTTGAAAGTGGAGACGGAAGAGGGGATGAAAGAACTGAAGGGGCGGAAGAACTACAAAGAGAAGACGAGGAGGGATATTCTGATGACAGCATAGAATAGCTTAGCGATGGTTGGGTCTATAACCATCGTCGCAAAACCTTTAACTACAGACTCTTTTACGGCACCGTGGGGGGAGGGGAGTCTATGACGTTCGTATGTGTAATCGCCAAGGATGTTTTTTGCTACTCTCTAGCTCATTCTGTCCTCATTTGTTGTTCGATTAAGTTTTGTCCTTCCAATATATATTAAGATGCTGTATTTTTCCAACCACATAATTAAAAATAGCCGATATGTATGTCAAACCAATCTATGCTATATGCGAAACACTATTCACTGTAGGGTTTAATTTTTTTTAATAATTATATTATATTATATTTGAATTTATACTTGTTGCGATGTTTATGTTTATGTACCATAAATGCAAATAACGTCTGTGTATATCATGGCTAAAATAATTTACGTGTAAGCCTTGTAACCAGAAGTTATGTCATGATGATGATGATGATGATGATGATGATGATGATGATGATGATGATGATGATGATGATGATGATGATGATGGTGGTGATGATGATGATGATGATGATGATGATGATGATGATGATGATGATGATGATGATGATGATGATGATGATGATGGTGATGATGATGATGACGATGATGATGATGATGATGATGTTGTTGTTGTTGTTGTTGTTGTTGTTGTTGTTGTTGTTGTTACGCTTGATAGAACTAGTCACCAGATGAAGCAGTGTTCTTGATAAGTATGACATTATTTTAATTTACACACATAAATTTACAATCACATGTTTATTACAGGATTGCCCTGCCAGAAATGAATTAATTAACAAAGTCAGGAAACGCAACAAATTCCTACTACTCAATTAAAATCGTCGACTAAGCTCGATTTCAAAGATAAATAAGATGATATGTAATATTTGGTGTAAATTTATGAGATGTTCACCAAAACACATAACCTCCCAGGTTGATGTGCCCAATCGTATTTTGGTACATTGTATTCACCAAGAACACCGACATGAGTCTAGCTTACAATTTCTTTCGTTTTGAATTCAACATCACGCTAATAATGTCATTGTATTCGGAGGCTCTACACGGGGGTGCACAACTAATTCTATCTTGGGACATAATTTACATGAACACATGCGTCCCTGAAAAATATAACAAAATTAAATTCCCCTTCGATTGTTCCCTTGACAACCTGTTTATCAATACACATATATTGTATTGTTGGAAAAGGTACACTTTCGTGTATATTATATCAATATCATATTAATTATTATATCACATATGTATATGTTATTAGTGGCGTGTTCCATCGTGTGGTCCCCGGAATTGGCATAGTAACTGGGTCGCGTTTTTCCCCCAGCAACATAACTGGGAAAAACTTGGCGATATCGAACAGCTTTTTCTCTTACCTTGTTGATATTGCAACAAATTTAAACTGTTATTATCACCAGTGGGAGATACTAAAGCCTGTATTAATATCTGTCTTGTAAATATCGAATATGTCCAACTCGACAGGCGACGGGTGTTCGTGCGTTCACTGCGGGGATTCGTTCAATAGTCCCGTAGAAATGACATGTGAACATCCGTTGTGCTACGACTGTGCGGAGGATATCAAGAAGAGGAACAAGAAAGCAAACTCGGAGGAATTTCACTGTCCTACATGCAACACAGGTGTCATTCATCAAGGGAAAAACAAAAACAAGCGAAAGAATGACTCGGGGCAGGATGACGAAGAACAAACAAAATATAAGGAAAATAAAGTAAGTAACTAAAATGATAAAAATTATAATAAATTGTTGCTTCGGATATTTTTTTCCTGAAATTTTACATTTATGAAATATATATTTAGGCCTAATACCATAAAAACTGTTTACGCATTGGAAGTTATTCTTAACGACGGCCATTTCATTGTTGTGAGGGTTGTGTTACACATGCGATGTCTCCAACATTAACGATACTAGCTAATTAGTGCGAAATATAAGCTCTCCTTGACCCTTGACCCCAATAC
Organism: Glandiceps talaboti; assembly: GCF_964340395.1. Classification (NCBI taxonomy): domain Eukaryota; kingdom Metazoa; phylum Hemichordata; class Enteropneusta; family Spengelidae; genus Glandiceps; species Glandiceps talaboti. The sequence continues at coordinate 12,490,420 of NC_135560.1, read as the reverse complement.
GACAGATACGCGACATCTGGCTCCTGTGCTCCCCAATATAATACAACTCAAAAGTATTGATTATGCAAATATTTATGAAGTATTAATTCGTTGTCATAGTAACTGGAAAAGGAAAAAAATCGTTTCATAATTGTCAGCGTGTTATTATCAAATGAGGTCAGATAAGGTCACGCATATAACAGAATGACCTTAATTTACTAGTTGTCAGTTTAATTATTAAATTGTACTCTGACCATGTTTTAATATTGATTATAGTTAAGTAGATACTTGTAACCTCCATAGATATGTATTGATCAGTTCGGTTGTCATCTCTTATTCTTTGCTAAACATTTTAATGATTTGAACTATTTTAATATAATTAACCATTCGGTTGTAAATTCTTGAAGTGTGACGAAGCCATATTGTGATACACGTTGTCATTGCCTTTGTGAAATGTACAATATGATGATGAAGATGGGCAATATGTTTTTATTGGTGCATATTCCAGAAATGATATTTAAGACGGAAGGGGTTGGGGTGTTATTTTGGTAAGAAACATTGAAAGAATAGGGATATATTTGAATAAGCGTACTCATTATTGTGACGTCATCACGTTAATTGTAAGGTGTACCGCTTTAATAGTTTTTAATAGTTGCTTCTAAATGGCTTTCTGAATAAATTATTTTCTTTACGGTTATTGGCTGACAGTCTGTTGGCTGACAGGAACAAGTACAACATGGGATATCTTAGCACAGTGCATGGGATATCTTAGCACAGTGCATGGGATATCTTAGCACAATACATGAGATATCTTATATTATTAGCAAAGGGCATGTCATAGGACAGCTAGCAAAAGGCACGGGCAGCTTAGCAAAGGGCAATACTGGGATCGTAGCGTCAAGAAAAAATGAACAAATCATGGCAATCATGTTATAAAAAATGTTATTAAAAAATTAAAATATAAAAAACATATAAGAACCGAAATACTTGATGTGTTTTTCAACTGTTTAACTTTTCATACACGTGTGTGGTATATGTACATAGCCATATTGACAAAAAAAAAACAGTAAATAGATACAATCGACTCGTTATTATTGCCAAATGGATGTTTTCATAAATTCTTAGGCTGAAATCTACAAAAACCTGGAAGACCTAGAACATGAAAACGAGCAGATGGATGAGTTACTGAGGAAACTGAATGTGATTGGAGAGAAAACTAAGGTAATCATATAATTTCGATAAGAATTTAGTATCATTGAATATGCACTCTATCGAGTTTTTGGTGGAGGTGACATACAAGTCCGATGGGCTGGGAAGTATTTTATAATTATCACATATCACTACAATCAAGCAATATCTACAATATACGTGCAAAGTTAAGCCTATATTTGTGAGAAAACCGGCAACAAGTCGTTGTCTTAACCTCGATATCAAGTGACGTTAAGTTGATCTTGTACACGTACAAATGGTATGTTTGCCTTTAACTTTACACCGATTTCCCTGCCTCGGAGTCTATACAGTATTTGACGCCTGGTGTTCATTATACGTTCCGCTCAGTTCTACTCGAATAATTGACGAATGAGTGCAACTTGCCACTTTGCCACAGTCAAGGAACCACTAAAGTACATTGTCACTTTTAATGTAGGTGAATGCTGTACAGATGAAAAACACGATAATCAAAGATTGCGATGCATTGATTTTAATCGTCGAGAGAAGAAAGAAAGTGATGATGGGTAAGGTGGACAAAGCTCAACAAGACAAACTCCGTGCCTTACAAACTCAGATGCGTACTTGTCAAAAGTCTTCATCCAAGGATAGGGCAGTTATTGTGCGCACTAATAGAGATCTGGAGAGATTGCCTCAAATCACTCTGAATTCGGTAAGTCAACTGTCGTAGGAGTAATAGAAATTAGAAAAAGAATTAAAAGACTGTACTATGAGTGATAGATGATAGCGTGGAACGAATGTCGTATATTTACAGACCAATGGAAAGACTAACATTCAATAACTAATCATCCGATTTGTTGTATACTATATTGTACCATTATCTTACACCATATCGCATTTATTCATTAAAAAATAGAAACAACAGCGGCTATGTCTCCTTGTTTCGTTGGTTCTACTACTTTCATTACGTATAACGCCCTCATACGGCCGGACGATGAGACTGCGACTTTGGCACCCGTATATTAATCTACCTCGGATTAATTTGTCATTATAAAGTGGATTAATTGAGTTGCTACATTTCATTAACCATGTGGGTGTCGCCCGTTCGAAATCATTTCAATTGGCGGCCATTTATTATGTATAAATACACACAATTATTTAACTTGTGCAGCGAAACACGTATACTTTACAAATTGTAGTGTTTTAGGTGTGAAAATATATTAAAGGGAATCGAATAATTTGTTGATTTTAGTATGGCATGAAACAGCGTAATTTGTATATATTGATACATATGTCCCCTGTCACCTGGCAGTGTAAAGTTCAATATCGGAAAAATCAACAATAAATATTTATATTATTTATTCTGTCTACAGAGAGTGGAAATAATCAATAAAAGGTGAGTGACACTGTTACTGTTTCGTCTCATGTGAGTTTAGTATAATATTTGTCAGAGCCCTTACTTATCTCTCCACAAATATTTCTATCTATCTATCTATCTATCTATCTATCTATCTATCTATCTATCTATCTATCTATCTATCTATCTATCTATCTATCTATCTATCTATCTATCTATCTATCTATCTATCTATCTATCTATCTATCTATCTATCTATCTATCTATCTATCTATCTATCTATCTATATATATCAATCTATTTATCTGTCTGTCTGTCTGTCTGTCTGTCTGTCTGTCTGTCTGTCTGTCTGTCTGTCTGTCTGCCTGTCTGTCTGTCTGTCTGTCTTAATATGATATTCATAAACATTATGGGTGTACTAAACGTGTTGGGAAAACAATTATCTCCAATCCCCAATTCAATTAAAAGAAACACTTCGATTTAATGGAATATGAAGTTATTATTGTTTTGAATTTTCACCTACGTTTATCTTTATCTCATTGCAGTATCGACGATGCGCGAGAATCGCACCCTGAACTGACACCATGCGAGGATGAAAAGATCCGATACAAATTAGATACAGCCAGTGCCAAAGAACAATGTGAACAACTTGACCTTGAAGAGGTGGAGGACGAAGAGGAGGAGGGAGAGGAAGAGGAAGATGGAGACAAAAAGGAGGAAGAAAATAAAGGGGAAGGCGAGAATAAGGAGAAAGAGGAAAATAAAGAGGAGGGTGTGAATGAGGACGGAGAGAAAAATAAGCTTGAAGATGGAGAAGGAGAAACGGGGGAAGCAGACGGAGGAGAAGAAAGAGAAGAAGGAGCAAACGGGAGTGACGAGAGGACGACAGGTGTCGTGGAGGGGAATAAAGAGAAAGAGGGGAATGTACATGAAGAGAAAGAAGACAAAGTAGAAGAAAAACAGGAGGTGGAGGAGGGGGAGAAAGAGAAAGATGATGATGGGAGTAAATTAAAGAAAGGAGCAAAAGTAAACAAGAAAGGGAGGGCGGCGAAAACTACAAACAAAAAACGAAAGGCGATGACAACTGGACGGAGTGGGGGAAAGAAATAGATCATTACTTGAATTCATTGCATATAATTAAACACTCAATTTGCATATTTATTTTAAATTTTCGATGTTTTCATGTTTCACTGATTCATATATATAGTGTATAATGTACCAAAGATGTTACAGCATTTACGAGATAGATATTGACTCGTACTACAGCTGAACTGATGATTGCATATCATTTTTACGCGCGCAGTATAAACAACCTGCTGATAAGTTTTGTGGACAAATCAAGTTTTATGAATGTACGAACACACATCTGTACTTATTTTATGCAAATTTGAACATTAGTCAGGATGCAAGATAACTCTTACAATCATGTGTGATTTGTCAATTCATAAAAAAACGGTTTTTACAAATTTGTCTGTAAATGTAATATGTCCAAATATTTTTTTCCACAAATTGCGCGACGAGCTCGAGACGGAACATTACATCTGTTAATACATTTCTGCGTTGTATATTTGTTGTTAGACTAAATGGTGCATCGCTGAGTGTACTCCTTTTTAATTACAAATCTGTTTAGCGCATGAGTAGTAACAACAACGCCACCAACGACCACTCCGAGGCTTCGGTCTCAGTCTATAGAATTATACTTGATCGTCATAAATTGGAAAATGTATGGGTTTTTATTGTCATATTCTATCTAGTTGTTTATGTGTTCCTAGAAATCTAGAATTTAAACGATTCGGAGTTTATCCCGCAATTAACCTGATTAACATTTACAATTGGAAAATGACCCAACTATGAAAATTAATCTAACAGTTCTTCAGATTGCAATGAAAACCATAACGTTGCCTAGCTTGACAATACTATACTAACATTAGTGTCTGCAACGACAAAAAATCTTATGTGAAATATTGTTTCTTAATATTAATTTACAGTCTAGCAATATGCTAAGATAATTGTATCTCATGTCAATGGTAATGGAAGTGTAGCAAGGAGTAAGATTTATTGTTGAACAATGGCGAAATTTCTGTAATTGTCGCCACTTTTAAGTCACCGTCCAAAAACACAGTGTCGTGGAAGAAATAACAGTAACGTTCTGTTTTAGGGTTGGTTTTTTTTTGTGTTTTTTTGCGAGAATGTAATTGTCGGTGCCGACGACACTCCGTTCCAGATGATGGTATTTTCGTTGTATAAAATTACGTGACTCTGTTTTTTTTTGTAAAATCACTCATGATAAATAAAATTTCTTCGTTTGAATCATGGCTGGTAAGATGCAATTTTCTATAAACGACGCTTCTGTCGGGGAAAGGGAGGGGGAGTGTCAATGACCATTCGTCATCGTTGAGGGCAGTTCATTTTGTATTTTCGTAAAATCGACCACTATTTTTCTATTTGAAGCATGATCTCTTTGTGTTATTTGAGAGTTTGTTCACCTTGTAAATTTGACTTTTTGAGACTTTTTGAGAAAATAAAGAGATGGTTAATGTATATACATTATATACTTTTTTTCAGATAAGTTGGTTGGTATACATAAAGTACATCACTGTAGTAAATACACAGAATTCAAGAATTCTGTCTTTTTGTCCAACAACGAAATTCATTTTTTTTGTTTCAATTATGCGATTGTACTGATTTCCTAAACCAGACGTTGTACAGAGGTCACAGACAGGTCACTGCTAGGTAATACGTGTGACGACATTACGGCGATCCTGTAATGTGGCGGTCGCTGTGACAAATTTAATCGAAGTGTTTTATGAAACTGCTGAACTGTAAAATTGACTCAAAGGTTGATTTGTCACGTAGACATGTCTGTGTGGTCAAACATAATCCCGTTACTTTTTAAACGTTATATTTATTTAAGCTTCTATATCTGGGGTAGAGTAAATAACAATTACTTTAATCGCGACATTATGTTTGCAGTGGTAGAAGTAGATCAGGTGTTGCACTGTCCGATCTTTTATCACTACCTATATATATAGCTGTGATCATTCCATTAAGAGCCCTGACACGAATTGCACATGAAATCATATTATGATTACAATTACCTAAACACAAAAGAGTCAGTGAAGTCATTTGTTAGTGAATTACTCACGAAATGTACAGATGAAAGCTATACCATAAATCTCTCAGTAGTAATGAGTGCTTGCAACAGAAATGTCCATGTTGTACCCCCCCCCACACACACACACACACACATACACACACATACATACATACACACACGCATGTGTATACATACATACATACATACATACATACATACATACATACATACATACATACATACAAACATACATACATACATACATACAAATGACGTAGTTGAAGTATACTGCCCTCAACGCCCAAACACAGCTACATTAAAAATATTTTGATATTTTGAAATACATTCGTAATACTCAATATAGGTCCACTTACTGTCTGTCTCATCCATTTTCTCACAGCAAAGAATGAAATAAAATGCTCAATAATCGAAAGTATTAATTTTTTACAGTATTTAGGGTCTACGACTTTTAATGTAAATATATACTGTATTTACACACAACTGGAAACTAATTACTTTTTTCCCAGACATTAATTATAAATCGAGTCAAGCGCTATAAAATTCTATTCTCTTCATGTGCAAATACATCAAGCATACGGTGTGATTTTTATCAACAAAGACATAAAATATGACTTCCTTTCAACTATGATTTCCGTCAGATGGCGTGAGCTGGTTATTAAGTAATAAAAGGTACACAAAGGCCGTAAGTGCTGTTGAACTACACAGTCAATATTATGGTTCGTTTAGTGAGACAGTGTCTCGAGCGGATGCTCGGTTACCATGGATACACATCATGGCGGCTAGTCTTTCAGCAAGCCATGCTGTTCTTTAGAGTGGTGCATAATAATATGTTGTATATAACACAGAGAGCGAATATCAACCTTTATGCCTTTTATGTCGTATCCGTTTTGTTGATGCCATATATAGAGTGAAATGGTCGTCTGTGTGCATGCATGAGAGTCGTGGCATATGTATTCATTGGTTTCTGTAGCTGACAAGAGAGAGGGAGAAAAAATAATTGAGAAGGAAATGTTCAGTCAGACGAAGAAACCCAATTGCAGATTCAGACAGACATATCGATAACGGCGGCAAAGAGGAAAGCACTGCGTGTAGTGAGCTGCCAGGCCAGGGAGGAGCCGGGGAAAAAATCGAGTTTTTATTAAATATTACAATATGAAATGTAAGTTTGATCCGATCGGGATCCCAGACACTCCTTATATTACGACATCAATACATCGTCCTAGATCAATTTATATTTTTAGCTTCCTTTTTCAAATTGTAATGGGTTTGCAGATTAAATTTCGTCACTATGTAAGTCTACAAATCGATATTCGATTTCTAAATACCCAGGCATTCAATTCATTCTGTCTTTGAGTTTGAGGTTCAAAGGTCAAACCCCAAATCAGGTTAATCATCAAAGAAGAGGAAATGATGAGTGTTTTGACTCGCTACCATAGCAACGCCTAGGGACCAAGTAAACACAGAGCCTGTTTTCACGGCTTTCAACCTAGCTTTTCAATGCAGCTTACAACGCATTGAAGGCTGCGCAAAAAAGCCGTGTAATGTAGAGAAACAACTTGCTGTAGTCTGCGCCTCTATTTTTTTCGCACCAAAATTTTATCTCAATTTTGAAGAAAAAAGAAAACGCTACAGCACCTTCCACGCATTTTTTTTCTTCTTCTCGCAATGGGAGTTATATAGTGTTACATTACTCACCGATTCCAATCTAACATTTTAAAACATCGGATATTATTCTCATATATATTTTTGAAGAGCACAGATAAATCACCGTGACAGCTATTGCATTTATCATGATGGAAATATATAGATAAAAAGGTGGTTTATAATCATACTAAATGACCTTTGACCCCAGGTGGCTTATGCAGTATTGGGTGTACAACGATATACATGATATAGCGGCTGATTTAATTACAGTGCGTTCATTGTCTGTGCTGTGAGTAATAACGCTATGTGTTGCCGTATATAATATGTTGTACATAATATCAAAACGCGGAATATTAGAGATATGAAAAATCATGAAAATATGGGCCCAGTGTGTGCGTTTGAAAAGAATAACCTATAACAAGTATTGGTCATAAATGTGAACACATTAAAGTTTTCATCAAAACAAACATTTATTGAAAATGTGGTGAAATCTGAACAAAGTTTTTACCAATATTTCATATGTATTGACTCAGAGATGGAACTGATATAACATAACTGTGACGCCTATGAAGAGAGTAATACACAATAAAACAAGCCTCCGTGTGCTTGTAAAGGTTGTTCAATGATCTTTGATGACGTCATTCGACCCCGCTTTGTTTTTTTAAATCATTTACCCGTGACAAGCTACTTGACATGACAGTGTCCAAATTCTTACTAAGCAACTGGTAACAGTAATATATACAATGTCTAACACAGCTTTATTCCTTCCAACTATGCGTATGCTCTCTCTCTCTCTCTCTCTCTCTCTCTCTCTCTCTCTCTCTCTCTCTCTCTCTCTCTCTCTCTCTCTCTCTCTCTCTCTCTCTCTCTCTCTCTCTCTCTCTCTCTCTCTCTCTCTCGCTCTCGCTCTCTCTCTCTCTCTCTCTCTCTCTCTCTCTCTCTCTCTCTCTCTCTCTCTCTCTCTCTCTCTCTCTCTCACATGTTTTCAATGTTTGAACGTTGCACTATCCGTATCCCACTTGTCAATTATACGTTTCATAAGAAGCCCTTGAAGCTTGTTTCTCTATATATACATCACATCCGGGTAGATAATAAATACACCGATAAAAAAACTATTTGTGGACTTCTTCTATTCATGTGTTTGAACACGTAGGGACACTTACAACATAAAGCTTTTAAGTTCTCTCGCCCTGATGTTCGCACAGTTCCTATCACTGTATCACTGAAGTCAGAAGTCATAGTCACAGAAACTGACATATTCAACTCGAACATAGCAAACACTAGTATTCTTGTTCTATAATTCCGAAAGTATATTTTGGACAAAAAAACCTTGAGGGTACAGACTGTAAGGTCGTGACATCGGAAAGTGACCAATTGCAAATAAAAGCCACTGTCTGCATTCATTGTAAAGGTATACTATACGGTTCTTTATTGACTAACCAACCGTCGACCAATCAGATTCCTTTAGTTGGAAACGTCACACGAGTGCGATACCTGGGCCAAGACATATTGTACACAGACGAGTCGTGTACAAACGTATTGCTTATTTCAACGGTGATTTTTTTTTAAACATGAAGGGATCTAGAAGTGCCCATGCGAGGAGTCGCGGTGATAGAGGAGAGACGCAGAAAAATCAATCTATGAACAGAGACGGGGCACACAGTGCGTTTACTTATATCAGCACCAAACCGTATCGTGAAAGAAAGGTGAGTGTTCAGTGAAATAAGCCAGAGTCAAAGAATGTTTTGCATGTCTATAATTGCATTTCATTGTATAGCTTCAACACTATGACCTTGCGTAGATCCTATACCAACTTGATTGTATTGTGTTCTAACCTGTGTAAACTTTGGAACCCACGGTGTAGGTAGACGGGCCGTGAATTATTTATGTAAGACGCATATAGTAAATCAGGTAGGCTCACGCCTAAATAATGATCTCCTCAAACACCCATTACACTGAGACGGCGTAGCTGTGTATCTGGCGACGTACTGATCTATAGCAAGTGGTAGGTTTAGTGTCAACTCTAATATATCATCGGTTGTGCCCTCACAATACTACAGCGGGGTAGACACACACTACGAACCGGACTTTAAAACATCTATATTAAATGTCCAGTACTCGTAAATAGCACCGATCGTTATTTCTACAGGTTAAGTCGATAGATATTATTGTCGGCAATTATGGTTTAAAGTACTTACGTTTGTAATGGCTAAAATTGGACAGGTAACACACAAGTACGTCAGTGTGTGGTCCTTTAAAGGCCAAGAATATTGATCACAAATAACGGACCTACTTTACCGCTCTTAAAAATTCATCGCACATGCAGGTGGATTTTTGCCTATGGAAAGAGTTATGGTTGAAATTAGTTCTCACATGCGTGTTGGGCTCCTGGTTTTTGACCTCTGAGATAAAAAAAATAAATATTGACCCTAAGTGGTACGGGAACTGTATAGGGCATTGTTTTGATTATATGTTGAGGTTGCTAAGCGCCATTACGTTTTAAGCAATTGCTTCCGTAGTCAAAGTGTTGAACCCCACACGTTACTAACAACAGAGGCTTACATGTCCCCAGCTGACATATATAGCATCGTAAATAATTTGTATTCGTAAACCTCGTCCAGGGCTAATAAAAAAAAAGACGTTTGATTCTGGTCAATCAGATTTTACCTATTACAAAATCAAAACATGGCTGTTACGTTCAATATAAATGTAACTACTCCGTGGAGATTAAAAGGGACCCTTTCTACTGTCAGAGTGTCTCCGTGCTTTGTAGAAACATCTCTTAATTAGATACCCATACAACAATACCCTGTTGTTCTCCTCTTTACAGGTTGTCGTAAATTACACGTCTCCACTTTCCAATTTATACAAATGAATGAACGAATTTGACTATTGCGCTCGATAGCATTCAAGTTCTATAGAAAACATTCCAATTTGAACACAGTAAAAGTCAGACGTTGTCTCGCATACGAAATTTCCTGTTTTTAGACTGAAGTATTAATGACTCCTTTTGTATGCTGAACGATTCTTTTCACCTCTCGTCCATTGAAACCGCAACAGAAACTATTTCACGACACTCCGTAAAATATTTATTGTTGTACACTGAGTACTATACACAGAGTAGATTATTTTGCGTCTGTGTACAGTGTATACGGTCCATTGGCATTGTAGAGTCGCCATGATAAAGTTGATCGGCCAGGAGCACTAATTCTGTTACTTGTCTGTAAGCTAATACCCATTCAAACTTGAAATGGTGGATAACCATTGCGTTTTGGATGCAAAAATTTACAGGCTTCGACGCTTGTTGTTTTTTAAAGTAATTTTAAACGCATTCCTGAATTATCGAATATGCTGTAGATTGAAAAAGGAGAGATTATAAACTAATTAAAAATCCGAAAGAGGAAAGATGTAACTCAAGCTGCCTTTCAGTTCAATTTTATATCGAACGATAAGTCGAGAATGTTGTTAAACGTTTTAACGTAACAGACTAGTTTTTCAAGACTTCAATGCAGTATTGTGTCGGTCTGAGAGTAATTTCAAATATTGATCTCTTCTCGTGTCCACGCCTATATCTTGTAGTCGCTAATGACAGGGGTTAACACAATTTGTCGTGGTCATTATAAGCTGGCAATACCAACACGGCCAGTGAGATTTACATAGGTTGTACACCGTCACGTCGCGAAAATTTTCATTAGTTTTTGTGATATCTGTATAAATAAACCGAGAGTCTCCAGTCACCGCCATTTTATGTTATAAACAGGTCAGCAAGGTAACATTTCAATGCAAACAATGGACTATTGAATACTTGAAAGGTGTTGTGTTGTGTTGTTCGATATAAAATGACAACCTACAACGACCTGTGGTATTGATTACTAAAGATAAATACACGCGTTGTGTAGATGATTCCACAAAAAGTATCCCTCATTTTTATTTTGAAAGTCACTTCTGGGACAAACGCCCTCTAACATGATGAGATAAGATAATGTGATATAACAATCACCACGACAATATTTGTCACGTGACATCCTCTGTGGATTTGTTATTAATTTTTTTGATAATTTATTCATTATAAGCCATAAGAGCCAATTATGTAAAATAGAAGGATGGGTATCATATTAGGAGCGCTATCTACTCAGAAATCTAATGAATATCAAAACACGGCCAAAACAGTCGTCGCTTAGGAATATCACAAACATCGTTTATTTATGCCCCCACCACCGACTACTATTTGAAATATTCAACTACGGATTGTTATTTTTTTCTACAATATTTGCCTGCAAGGCCCGTTCGGTGGTTGTTTTTCTGTTGGCATACACGACTAGTAATTATTTCTCATCTGACAATTATGAACTATTTCAATCATGTTTATGCTATAATTCATATCAAATTTCTCCACGCTTGACTAGTAAATCGAACGCCTATGTCATTAAATTTAATTGCATTTTGTCCTGAATGCTTATAAAATTCAAACTAACAACAAACTCTGAATGTCCAATCAGAGACTATTGTCAAGGGCCAATATATATATATATATATATATATATATATATATATATATATATATATATATATATATATATATATATATATATATATATATATGAATGTATATAATTATATATATATATAGTCTATAATGCTCTACTACTAATATTTTCATCGAGCACCGTTCTCTCCAGCGAGACACTTACATTCGTATATATATATATATATATATATATATATATATATATATATATATATATATATATATATATATATATATATGTACACATGTATATGGAAAACACACACACATATGTATGTATATATATATATATATATATATATATATATATATATATATATATATATATATATATATATATCTGTGTGTGTGTGTGTGTGTGTGTGTGTGTGTGTATGTGTGTTTTCCATGCAGTCTTTATTTTTTTTTAACTCGGGCAAAATTAAGATGATTTCAGTATTATTAGGGCTGGGAATATTAGAGGGACAGGTCAGATATTATAATTTATCAAGGTTGACGAAATGGTTGTGATTTTATCCGATATTACACTCGTTTGACTGCTCATCCAAGTTGCATTCACGAGGGTACACCCCGTGCAGTATTGGTGAAGTTGTAATATCCAGAAACATTCATTTATGCTTTAAAAAATAAAACCAACATTTGCCAAAGCATGCATTATTAATTCAAATTGGTGCATGTAGCTCTGTAATGAGAATGTGACATCAGATGACTGTGTGTGTGCGTTGTTAGTCTGAACTGTCGGCATTCATTGATGTTTTGGAGTGTAGTTAATTACGTCATCAATGATGCTGTGTTGGCTACTTTACTTGGCGTTAATAAAATCGTATATTATTAAATGATTGCGATGTAAACAACAATTAATTCACAACGTGTGAAATATATTATTATTATCAAAAAATCAATAACATTGCATTGTGTCTCTCATAATTACCAGGTAACTCCATAGTAATAAGCAAATATCGTAGGTTGTGTACACATTAATGGCGAGTTGAGTATGACAAGTTGGGTCACACCATCGCAACAACAGGGAGGGGTGAGCCGATGGAGGTCGTCAGACGCCATGCCATCGTTTCATAATGAAAATCTCTCCTAGTCGGGAAGAACATTTATACGGGGCACTGTAAATTAAAAATATAAAAATTTCAAAATGCAAACCAGTAAATTTGTGGAATATGTGGTATAAACCATACTATTCATCTATACATTTTGAACAGTCTTCTTTTCACGGCATTTTGTATTCCTGTTTTAAATTATTCATTTCTTTTTCAGGCTGACGTTATCAAGAATCTCGAATTCCTGGAAGTCGATAATGTTCGACTAGATGACTTCATGAAGAGACTTGGGGTTTTGAACGAAAAAATAAAGGTATGCGTTTAATAATTTTGGATAACTTTGGATTTGAATACTCTAGCATACCAGTGTATGGCCACCGACTTTTGGGCGGGAATTTTGCGTATAGTTCAATTTGATATTCATATGCTAAGGTACATGTTTACCTTTAGGCGTTCAATAGAAGAAACTAATCACACTTATTTTCAACTGTGGTCTGGGATAGAATCAGGATATAGATAGTGTAGAGATAGGATAGAGGGTACAGTGGACGATAGAGATAGAATCGTTTACCATCGTCCTTATTGGTTGGTTACATAGGCATATCTACTATCATTCAATATCACACGCTGATAATGAATAGGAAATGCTAAAGGAATTGATGTGAAAACACTAGCAGAATGATCGAATGCAAATTATTACCCATGTGTATGGTGGCACCATGGTCGTGTTCTCCTGTAGATGGACACCAACAACTACGGTTCACAGTAAACAAAAGAAATAGCACCGTGTCTCGTTGAGGGCTGTTCGTATGATCGTATTTAACAAACACAATTTTGTATGTATTTTGCAGCATAATGGGGCTCTTCTAAAACATGCGATTGCAACCGAGTGTGATAATTTAGTAAAAGTAATTGAGAAGAGAAAGAGGGCGATGGTCAGTACAGTAGACCGGGCTCAAGCCGTCAAAGTCCGGAGAATAGAAAACCAATTGACTGATTGTCGACGATTATTCAGCACTGGTCACTCAGTCATCGTCAGGACCAATAGGGATCTACAGCACCTATCAATGCCTGCGTTTTTAAAGGTTAGATGAATCTTTCGTATTCATATGCTTTACGTTTCTTGTATATATGTCTGCATTAAATTATTATAATTTATGCATTAGCCCAGAACTTATATTCACAGGAGACGTGGCTATACAAGATTTCGAAACCAGTGTAGACGTGTGGGCATAAAACCTATGTTCTGGATTCTATTACAGTTCCAGATAGATTACTGAATGTTTTATACGCTTCATCCGTTTTGTTAGGTCACCATGTGTATACGAACTCGTCATCGATAGGGCTCAGATTTTATTTGTAGGCATAAACAAAACTGTTGTAAAGCACTTGGTCAACAGAAAAGTAAGTTCTTGAGTAGTGTATTCACAACAATATCAACATACTCGTCAGCCTGGATGAGGGCGCTGTTTTACTGATGATACCATCACTTGAAACTTTTGGTGTTTTTTGGGGGGGTGATTTTTTTTCTGTGAGAAAATGGTTCTGTTTTAAAAAGTGTCTGTTGTCAAAGATTATCACCAGAATATTTATAACACTTTATCATTTTAACACGTTGACTTTGTTTCTTTTTTTCTCTTTTCATCCTCCGTCTGTTGGTTTTTTTTGTTCATCTTCATCGAGCAGAAATCTGAAAACCTTATTGACGAGTAAGTAATGAGTAATCATTAAAGAAACATGGCCGACTTCAAATGTTTCCTTGTTTTATTTCAATTTCATAAGCCCACCTTTCTTCTTACTGAAATATACTAAAATCATCAAAAGACGATAACTATTGGGTGAATGATTCTGTCATGGCAGAATTCGTTGATCAAACAGTCAAAACTTTTTCACAAGATGAATGTAAGTCTCGGTTACCCAGACTCTCGCCGCTGGGGGCTCTGCCTACTAGCCCGTCCTAAGCAAGACTCGTAGAAGAGCCCCCAGTGGTGACAGTCTGGGTAACCGAGACTAGACAGATGAATGTTATTCTATAAATCAATCAGCGCACGTCTTTTTGAATAAAAATTCCAACACTTTGTCACAAATTTTGTAAGCGTTGATTATATTTTGACATAAGTTTATGCATAACGTCCTCTCCACTGTTACATTTGTAAAATGAGGAACGACTGGAGTCTTTATTTTCATATTAATACACGTTTTCTTTGTTCTTGTTTCTCTTTACAGCATTGTGCATGCAACGAGAGAACAACCTGATTTGGTACCAGCAGAAGACGAGAGATATGATTATCTGGTAGATTTTACTGAACAGAGGGACGCATTGGACATAATGGAATTGACAGAAAGCGTTACCCCGAGAGACGACACTCGCAGACAGCCATCAAGAGAACAGTCACGTGAGAGTAAAAGCCAATCATCAACGCGCTCTCCTAGAGACTCAAACAAAGGAACAACTAAAAAGAAACCATTTATTGAAAAGTTGATGGATGAAGAGGGGGAGGAAGAGAAGCGAGAGAAACGAAGAAAAGACGCAACAAAGGAACGAAAACAAAAGGAGCAACGGAAAACAGCGGAAAAGAACACCAAAAAGGACCAGAAAAAGACCCAAAAGAAAAAGGAAACTGTTCAATTTGACGAGAGTGATGATGACAAAGATCGCGACACCAAAAACAAAAACAGAGAGAAGGAAGAACCCGAAGACGTCACAAAATCTAGAGAAGAAAAGGATGACCAAAAAGATGAAACTGACACAGGAGGTGGTGATTGGTCACAGTTGGAAAAGAGTCAGCAGGATGACACAGACAAGGAGAGCAACGTGAACGGCGATGATCAAAAGCGGGACGAACCTAGAGAAGATGAAAGAGACGTCTCACCGACGGCAGAGAAGAATGACGACGACTCGGATGACAAACAAGAATCGAATGACGATGACACAAAAGCAGACGACGACAAGGAAGAAACGCGGTCAATTAAAAGTGTCAAACAGTCGGCGTCGTCAACCTCTTTGACAACGTCAGAACGAGGGCAAAGAAAAGTTTCCGAAGATACCCGATCCGTTTCCGATATAAACCAAAGCAAGCAATCAATCAAGACATCTGATGAGCAGAATGAACAGAAAAGTGACACAGAAATGGTTGAAGACAACGAAAGCATCGCAGAGGAAATTAAAAGGGGTGATGGTGATGTTGCGTCTCGTAATGAACCCGAAGTTTAAAAAGAATTAAATAAAAAAAAATTAATATCTTGCAACTCAAAATACTTAATTACTCCCTTGTCAAAATGAAGTGGCATGAACGAGAACAGATTGTATAATTACTGTACAACAGAATATATCAATATTTTATTTGTTTGAAAACGTCTCGTTACATTTCACTTTGTATAATCACCTGGTATCAGTCAGTAATGCCGCGGCCGGTTTGTGTTTGTGCCAACGTTTGTATGTTATTTATAGATGGGCAATTTACTGCCAAAGAGAACAAATGGGGGGGGGGGGGGTATTAAAATGACCACGTGATTATGTCTATGAAGTTACAGCTCATGTTATTTAAAACTGCCTGGTGCATCGGATCAGTGAACTCTGCGTTATTTGTGTAAATTTTTAATATAATTCAAGGAAATTCAGCGGATATTCTTTACTGGTCTGTTTAATGTTCTACTCAATTTTTATTTCGAGTCGAGATTAATTGTAACTCAACCAGGATGGTTCTGAACTTTGGGGGCAAACCATGGACCACTATGGGATCAGCGGCTTGTCAAAGCTGCCGTAGTAGCTAGCTTTCGCTATGTGTGCTTGTGGTTAGCTATACAAATTTCCAAAAAAAAACCACTTCAATTTTGGTAGAAGGTCATCATAACAACGTGAATATACCACCAGTCCCACTTACATTGAAGGGTTGAAAACGACAAAAACAGCGCGCATCTTGGTAATAAATTTGAATTTGCGATCCGTATCTACAATATACTCTGAGAACAATATGTATTGCTTGTGGTTTGACTCTCTCTCCAACTTATATGGTTTGATACGGAAACCTCCATCATTGTGAAACTACAACTTTGGTTTGATAGATTAGAGCAGCGTGATAAATTAAGTCGTTATATCGAACGAAATAATGAACAGTTATACGAGAAGTCGAACTTTTCTTAGAAAAGTGCAGACGACGTGAGTGGGTAGTGTAAGCAATAATTGTATTGTGGTTGGAGAGGATGAGCTTTTATTCACAGAGACACGCACTATTGATTGGATTGTTATTTTCCGAAGGAAAATATCAGACGAATCCAGCTACTACAAATGTAGTGTACTTATCCTTTGTATTGTCGAAATCAATTTTATTTTCCTCTATCTTGCAGCTGTCATAAAATATACTGCAACAGACAACTCTGAGTCTGGAGACTGGTGCATTTATCAAACCTTTCTCAAAATACCATATAATGCTCACCTTTTCGAGAGTGGGTAGCGAGAAATTCGACCACTGTGACCTTAGGTGCGACCGGTGCGACCCCCGGGTGTGACCCCGTGATAATGTGGCCTACCCTTGACAGAGGTAGCCAAACCAGCCTTGCATGTGATACATTACTGATTGTTCGTTCTTGCAAAAATTTCTGTCTTTCTAATAATTAAAAATATACATCATTATACAATATGTTGCCAGTTAGGAGGAGTTGATAGAGGTTTTAAAAAGCGCAGGTTTGTATTCAGACTGTTGCCATGGAATTACATGTAATCACGAAACTTTTAGTTGTGTTTGTATTATTTGTACCTGATGTGCTTTTCAATAATTATTGTAAATAAATGTAATAAATATATTTTATATATTTGAAAATATCGCTCCGTTTTTTACCAGTAGCTGAACTTTAAACCTCTCCTCTCTGCCATGAAGTGCATTTCACAGTGACACAAATAAGATAGACGAAAAGTTGTCGCTGGTGGCGCTTTCTTACTTACATTGCCCATTCATTGCCCCTGCATTTCCAGATTGCAGGTAAGATCGAAGAGGTATAAAAATAAACTCCTCCGTTTTGCCTCAGACAATCCAATTTCCTTTCAAATTAATGGCTAAAACGATTATTTTTCGAACTCCATTCACAATAATTCATCTTCAATATTGCGTTGTAATACGAATACTGCTGATCATAACTAAAGACAGTAGAGATGCAGTCACTGTGGTTCTTTTTCACATTTTCATTGAAAAGTTCAAGCTGTCAGTAACTTTACAATGATTTCCAATTTCCTTTCGTTTATCTAAACTGAACACAAACAAGTAAATCTTAATATCCATGAATATTTTTTTGTCGGTAGGAAACAATTTTGGTCGTAACCTACTCCCCCACCCCAAAATCTAAACGGGGGAAAAACCAGAGTACTCGGAGAAAACATGTGTTGTTTAGCAGGGTCAAACTGAACTATACCCTTCTAAACTACAGAATAAGTAGCTCAAACACATGGCCCTAGCGCTGGTGGATTCGAATCCAGACTGCAAAGGTAAGAGGTAAATAGCCACTGAACCACCGACAATGCCCAAGACTCTTACTCTTAGTCAGTCAATAGAAGAGAGACGATGTATTGTCAACTGGCACCCCGAAGACACGATCTCCTCCACTAGTTATATCTGAGACGTTGGGGAGTGCTGAACACGGTATGACAAATCTCAGACCACATTGGTCTGAGGACAATTTATATAGTGAGATTAGTGTAAACATAGAAGTAGAAGTATCACTTCATGAACAGATATAAACATACTGACGACAAACGGGGATTTTTTTTTTAATAAATGGTCATTCATTCGATCCGGTAATGCCAAATCACATAAATTTAAATATCTCCTTTCAAAGCTGACGATTCAGTTATGACATTTGTTGCTTTGAAAATCGATATTTAGTTGCCTCTCTAATAGTAACAGTCTCTATCAACGATACAAAACGTTTATTCAAGTATATGTTTCCTGTCGATGTAAACTTTGTTTCTGCAGTTCCTATAAAGAACCACCAAGGTAGAGTTTTTTTGTTCAGATGTTTTTCAGTGAGCGCGCCATCTACGTTTATTGGAAGAGACGCATACCCAGACTGCCCTTCGGTCTCTTCGTTCACAGACATTTTCAAAATGGTGGGTACCTTACGAATACAACCAAAAATCCAAACAATCTTGTACATACTGCATTTTATTTTGGCAAAAATATACCACCCAGTCAATTTTCAGACAATTATGTAACGTTTTAGCTAATAATTATGATAATGTTTTCACAGAATGGGCCGATGTTGATCATGTTTTGATTCCGCTCGGTCCATCAAAAACATGGCTTCCCAATGGCTCGATGCAGAAAGTGACTGCTCACTGTGGTTATTACTCGTTCACAGTATATTTGCGTATTTGTTAGGAAAGTGTACAGCCACTGTCATTAAAAGTGTGCGTGTATATTTTACCAACGGCAAACAAAATACAACATTTGGCAAAAACTACCCATTCATGATGTATGCTCCGTTTAACCGGTTGTCGATGATCACCTGAACTACAGTAATATTCTGCGACAAATGTTTTCTAGTCTTTACGTTGACAGTACATCCTGGGAGCATATGAAATCCCACATTCACAAAAGTGATGTTTCTCCTTAACTTTTTACTGTCCAGTAATGTATACAAACTGTGTGTGTGCCGGGTGTTACTTCACCTGTATACACATCCACTGCACTACTGTCAGTTTTCCTGCACATGATATCATCTCGTCATGTATTCACCACTTGGCCAGTGATGATTTGACCAAATTTCAGCACCGTGGCTGTTCAGTGTTCACATATTTACATTTTGTGTACAGAAACATATTTTATAAACCCTCCAAAATATTGGTAATCTTTATTATAAGTTGAGACCTTGTTGCTGCGATTTTGTTAGTTCAGCTTAGCCAGATTCTGTAGTGTAGGTTCGTTTTGATATCAATGAAGTGTGTTATGATCATACATGCACAGAGTGAAGTAACCTACATTTGAGATGAGTATATATACCATTATGTTTTAGAAAAGAATAGCTAGATTTTCAGTTGAATTTGTCCATTTGACTATATGGTCTAGAGATAGAAAATAACCATACATATAGTTACTAGACTATTGGAATTTTGTCTTCATCAAACATTACATTGTTATCATCGCTAATGGCTCCAGGTAGTAATAACTGTTACTTTTCTATTTATAGGGTCGTGTAAGGACAAAAACCGTCAAGAAGGCGGCGCGAGTCATTATTGAAAAATATTACACTCGCCTTACTCTAGATTTCCACACAAACAAAAGAGTATGTGAAGAAATTGCTATCATCCCAAGCAAGAAGCTAAGAAACAAGATTGCAGGGTAAGTCGATTTTGTCAATATCCTGTTAGTTGAGCAACAGAGAGGTGTAAATCGGGTAAAATTTACACTATTTCTTGTAGAAAATTAGGAATGGGGAATTCCTAAAATGGGGGGGGGGGGGGATTCAGGTAGGTGACCCCTGGAAAAAATGTCAGAGTTTCGTTGAAACAGTGTATTATATAATTTTGACAGTTCATATCCATTTCTGTACATGGTTATGTTCATCTCATGGTTCTAGCAACTTCCCCAAACTCAGGTGTCCTATTTGATACCCATTACTCTACATGATATTTTCATTAAATATTTGTACAAAGATTTTAACAGCTGTGCGAATAGAACACAGGTGTTAAAATGACTAGTGTGAACTTGTCATGATGCTGCAGTTCCAGGCAAGATACAGTAATCTTCCCTGGCCAACTTCACACCAACATTTCCATCTTGTAATACTATCTACGATGTCAACCATTAAGTGGCACATGTAGATGTACATTGATATTGGTTTGCAATGTTGAACATGTGAGTTGTTGTGTTGCTTTGTCAACCCACATATGTACATCTGAATGAAGTAAACGCAAGCAATTACGTAAACTTGTTTGATATCTGTCTGTCAGGTTATATTGATAAGGTTTAGGATCTGCAACACAGTACAAAATTCGGGTAGAGTAAGGATAGCTTTCTGTACTATGTACCTTAATTTTGATGGGAAGCCATGATAGAATACCCAGGGAAGTTACCACCTTGAAAACATCATTTCAACATTTTCAATGTTACTGTGCATAGTTTTGACATGTTTCACGCCAACCTTTTTTGTTTGTAACTACAGGTTTGTGACACATCTGATGAAGCGTATCCAGCGTGGCCCAGTCAGAGGTATCTCAATCAAACTTCAGGAGGAAGAAAGAGAAAGGAGGGATAACTACGTCCCTGATGTTTCCGCCCTTGAACAGGACATCATTGAGGTCGATTCTGATACCAAGGAAATGTTGAAGGTTTTGGTATGTATATCAAATACACACAGTTGTACTGTATATTGATAAATTTAGGCATTTTCACAAAAGACAAATTTGTGCATATTTCACTTGAATACAAATATATGTTGTGACTAGAGTGTGTTTTTTTACCTAAATACAATGCAAGAGGCTTTGTATCATAACTTAATCTTTGGGAACTAGTTGAAGACCGTAAAACGGCAACATTTTCTAGTGGTGCAAGTATTTCAGTTTACAGTATCTCCTCACAGCATACCAACAAGTCTGGTTGAGCTTATGAAGCAATTTAGTTTGTAAAGATATTGCTGTTCTTGTGTTAAATCCACTCTATATATGATACGCTAAGTATAGAACTGTCAAACTGCACCTTTGGTGCATGACGTGACCCAAATAAAGAGGTTTGCTTTGTTAGGTCATCTTTGTGAAAATGAAATACCCTGACTGGCAGTGTGTGCCCTCTAATGATAGCCAAATTTTGTTGTTGTGAGTCCAAATGATAAAAAAACTGGGATTTCTTGCAAGTCACCACATACTAAGAGATAGGAAGAACACCAAATTTTGGTATGTCACCAGAAATTTTGTGCATCAGTGGCGCATCAAATTATCGTAGAGGGTACACTACTGACTGGACATTGTGCAAGTCATTGTCTGAATCTTTGGGAAAAAGTCACCCAAAATAAATATTTATAATCATGAGATGTGGTAGATTCTTCAAATTATCTTCACAAATTTGCATATTCATTATCAATGTAGCACTGCTTTTGCCAGTAGTATTAATATTCTATGTAATTTGTTTGATTTCAGGACTTTGGTAATATTCCAAATCTTCAGGTAACACAGCCCATTACCACTGGTGTAAGCTTCCGAGGCCCAAGAACATAAAGCTCTATTATTTGTATTTACCATCTATGTACATCGTGTGATGTATTTCAGCAGGACATACAGGAATAAAATGTTCAATGACTGAAAAAAAAACACCAGACTAGTTATTGTTGCCATCAATCAGTTCAAATAAGGGATTTTACATCTCGTTGCAGATCTCACGAGATATGCAAATATGCCTAGCAACAAAGGTTGTCAAACGTGATCGCATTCAAGCTTTCGCCATGGCTATGTGTGATGATGTTGAGAACAATAGTGTTGCTAAGGTTTTGACACTTTCAGTTTGACCACCCTCAAGTGGTTGCTACGGATGCATTGGCTCACGTGAGATCTGCCGCGAGACGAAAAATGGCTTATTGTATGTTAATTTTAAGCCCAGTACTCTGAAAGTCCAGCCATTGGTCCACATATGTAACCACTCACTATTGAGTGTATTATATAGGCAGAAATAACAATTGCACCTTTCCGGCTGTAAGCCCAGTAGGTAATCTGATCAATTCTAATTTTTTTATATAGTGCATTCCATAAAACTATCTCAATGCGCTTTACAAAGCACAGAAACACAAGTACAAAAACAGAACCAAGCGAAAGTCTTATTGAAGAAATAGGTCTTAACACCTGATTTAAATGCCTGGAATGTAGTGACACTCTGCAGATACGATGGCAGAGCATATATCCACAAGTGTGGGGCACAAATTGAGAATGCTCTGTCGCCATAATAAGCAGTATGGCTGAGTGGTTGGTGTAAGTAAATTTCATTCTGTGAGTTACTGCGTAAAGCGTGGCTGGAGCTGCTTGGGTTAGCAACTGATTAAGATAAGCTGTAACTTTCACTGTTTTGCATAAATTTTTGCCGGTTGAAATCTGTACACAAATTATTTACTGGAAATAGTTCATTTCTTCTGATTAACTGAAGTGCAGTTCGTCAATTCATTAATGATATAGAGTACACTATAAGATACACTGTGTCAGTCTACAGAGGCACTTTTCCTTGTTTGTTGTCAACTTGACCTCATTGGCCTTATAGGGATGAGGCCACCCTAACACTCTTATTAGGGATAGGGGCACATTACTTGCACAAACCCTCATTATTACTTTCCCCCCCCCCCCCCATTACAAGATGTAGAGAAGGTTTACTTTTTTCAACTCGCACATAAGCATGGAATGTAATGAAAACATTATGGTAACGGAAAGTGTGATACGAGATTGCTCATGTACAAAATGCATATGGATGGCTGGGGTGGGGATGGGGGCTCAAATCTATTCTAATTACTTGCTACTGGGAGAAATTCACAAATGGTTCAAACCCATTATATGGGCAATAACTTGGCACTTGAAACATTCAGAATTAGTTAACTGTCCATTTGACACGAGTTAAACTTTCCATCCACATGTTCAACTTGTCACCACTAATCGACTTACTCTTAGTCCACAATGCTCTTGCCTTGCCAAACTGTTCTTTTTTTACTGTATAGCTATATTAGTCCAGAAAATGTCACACTGACTGTAATATACTTTTATGATGTACTCAATGAAAGACTGACTACTCACTGTAACAGAGCCCCGCAAAGCCAGAGGGCTGATACAGTGAGTAGTTACAGCATATACGTGCATGTGTACTTAGTACATATTCTATGATCATATTTAGCCTCCATCGAAGACTAGATGGTGGACGTGCTAAGTATTATGGCGCTAGATCATATTGTAGATAGATATAAATATATCTTGTGGCTAGTGAATACAAGAAACACTGATATTCCAGCACCAGATATTCCGTATTCACTTTCTCCAGATCAATGCTGCGCTAACATGTGGAAGAGCGTCCCCAGTGACAAATATTCAAGATTCATTCGTTTATTGACCGCGTATGGAGTTTTAATAGATTCGCTACAGATAAAGCACCTTAATGTGTATAAACCAATTCGAACATTACGATGTTTACTGACTATATGAATAATTGTTATTGTGCAAGTGGATTGTTTTTATATTTATGGCGTAAACAAACTACGATTTCTACATTAATGCGACGGACCGTATGCCGCAGTTAGCCGTTACATCATTTGGGATAAAATGCCCTCGGTCCAAAAAAAATGTTGGAAACTAATTGACTTTTCGGGGTTCATTCAGAGGCTAATTCCCCACACTTCTGGGAATATATGAATACATGTTCGACTGTGACGTCGACGGATGTTTATCCTTGAAGCGAAAACGAGATTTGAGTGCAATGCCATACAAAGTATCGGAAATATCGTATGACGTACAAGAAGACATCTCGTAGTGCATAGATCACCCACCTATTTAACATAGATCTAGAGTGTCTACTTGACAGATAAAGCCGCGATTTACTCCAATTCACCGTGGTACGGGAGACAAGCAAACGCAACAAAACCTATATCACTAGTACGAAGCTTGTGCTCTGCCAATTATGGTATATTTGGAGGTCTGGCCACTATTTCTCTTTAATTCTCAAATGTGGTCACTGCAAGCATGCTGCACTGCTGGTATACTATAAAAACAGATGTGTGTTTATAAGCAAAGTCCTATGGTATGTGTTACGGCACATATTCGTCGTCGTCATCATCATCATCATCATCATCATCATCATCATCATCATCATCATCATACGAAAGATCATAATAGTCCCATGATATGCGCTTTCCATACAAAACACTTTTTTTTACAAACACTATACTGAAGAGCACAATCATGAATGCATTCATATAGCAATTCCTTGTTAATAATTATTATTATTATTATAGAATGCACAAGCCAAGTTGAACAAAAATAATCTGAGATTTATACCCTGGTCGTCCTACGTCACAACAACACGTATCTATGCCACGACAACGTGTGTCATTTGTTCTGCTGTGTTCGCGAAATATGAGTCAAAAAGTTCAATTTTTAATTGCCATTACTTTCCCCGATATTTCTTTGATATTATTTTACTTACATTGGTGTATTATTCCCCTATATCGTTCTTTATTCAACCGGTAATTACTCTTGACATAAAGGTTTTGTCACTACTCGCTGAACGAAGAAAGATATTTGTGAATAATATCTAAATATGTAATTTATAAGTTTTCAGTGTTTGTATTTAAATCGTTTAAATACCGTGATGATTTTGTCAAGGAAAACGGCAACTAAACATGGTCAAGCTTTTCTTTTCCTGTGTCTTGCAAAATACTTTATTTTTCTCTCTTGAGTAAATTGTACTTCTTTTGTGTGTCATTCACTCACTGGCTGAGGCCTTAACACTTGAAATAAACCACAGATGAGTAACTTATGTCACTTATCTGTGAATAAACGAACTACATATATATATATGTATATATATTGTTCATGTGGATATATACGTGAACACTTTCCAGATACTTTTCGGTCCACTGCAGGTCATCTCCGCCTTCAACTTCAAGTTGCTTTGTCGCTTGACTTCAACTTGAATATTTCGTATGATGTCAGTAGCAGTGTGGTACGAGAATCGAGAATATTTCCACAAGCTTTTGGGTCAGATATGATGTATATATGTACATAATGTAGCACAGTGGTCTGTATTGTTCGCCTTTTTTTTTTTTTTTAGCAATTTTGAACTCCTTGTCTGGTATTAGAGTGTAAAAGGGAGAGCGAGTTTTCTGTGTCGAGCGAGATGAAGGGCGCCACTTACGAACAAAACTTTTTTTTTTTTATACCAACCTTGGTTGGAGAGACAACCTAGTCACTTTAAGATATCAGATTATGGAATAACCTTTACAGGCACACGACAATATTTACAAAACCGTTTCCCATAGCAGCTCGCATATGGTGTAGGGTTTCTCCGGGGGCGTTAAAAGTGCATAGGGATTTCCCCTCAACTTCCTTCTTTCCAAGAACCACGTTGCCCGGGAACTGGGTCGTTAATGTTTTGGTTCCGATATTAACTTTGGAAATAACGTGATCTCCGAATATACAAATACTAAGAAAAAAATAGAAAAAACAACAACATAATACACCATCTTATACACATGGTTCTGTGACTTAATGTTGTGCCGAAACTTCTTGAGCATAAATTCATATTTATAAATATGACTCTTCTAATTCAAAATTTATAAATAAATTGCACATGAAGATTGTCGAAGTTCTAGCAAAATCGAAAAAGAGGTGGAAAAGCAGAATATAATTAACAAAATTGTGACATGAAACTATAGTGTATAGATCTGTAAGCTTATAGACGAGTGAACGCTCACCTACCCCTAATATCATGATATGCTTGTACGCTATACGAAGAACGGTAACAGACTGTGGTTGACCCACGCCCCGGGGTTGACCACAGCCTTCGCCCGGAGCCTCTTTACCGTCATTATTTAGATGTACAATGCACAGAATTAAAAAGCAACAAAATTCAATTCAATCGGTAAACGATGTATTAAATGTTGTATAATTCCTACGTAACGCCACCAACGCAGTTCTTTCGTGCGTTATCTTCGATCAAATAACATGTTGATAATTCGAGTCACATATCTAATAATCGATCTACTGTCTAGTACTACCAATATCGAACTGCAGTCGTCACTGTTTACGTAAATCTACTTCTTTGCCGCTATTAAAAATCAACTGCATTAAAATCGTGCCAAGAAACAAAATACACTTTTAATTCCCCATGCGTTTTTACTTTAAGCTTACTGGTGCACTCTTCCGTTCTTGTTTATTTTGATTATCTGGTCAAGCGTGTAAATGTAAATAACTCAGATTGGAACGTTATTAAAAGATGAATTCTTGAGAGAAGAATAAGAATTATCCAGACTTGCGAAAACGCTTGGCATAAAGTAGTATGTGTAATGGTTGTATAAAAGTTAAAAAAAATGTCAACGAAACCAAGACAGTAGATAAAGAAATCCCATCCATCATGACGTCACAACAAGTCGATAATTGTATTGTTTATTTTTCCAATTACGATAATGACACATCTGTTCACATGTATTTACAACATGTAACATTAAATCGACAAATGATGAAGTCCAGTTGTGGTTGGGGGAATACCGGTCGGTTTTCTCAGAACTGTGTAATAAACAATCTCGACATCACTTTACCATGATGTCAGGATAGACTACAAACAAATAGAAAAAAAAGTATATTATAATAGCAGCGAAAAAGTACCGACAGCAGACTATTGTAACTTTTGAGAGGTTTATAATTTCAGGCAACTATTTTGGCCAAAGTACGTCATCAAAAACGTAGGCAAAATCAGTTCTATAGCTTTATTAATTTCGTATGCAATTGAGCGGACCTATTAAATTGAGCGCGGAAATATAACTCGATGCCTACGCACTATGTGCGTGATAAGACGTAAGGAAGTACGCATTTACTTTTTACCTTATTCCCTGATAGCTTACATAATGTTTACATTTTACGTGATATGTATACCGATAGCTGTTACTAAAGAATCATGGGAGTTTTCTGTGAACCTCAGGTCACGGGTAGTATCATCATGTAGCCTCCAAAATGGCGGCGCTGGCTGAAGGCGAACAATATGGTTTGTCCTGTAACAGCCTCGCTGGTCACGGCAAGACAGTGTTACTATTGAAGTTAACCGACTCATCACTCAGAGCAATAGAGGAATTTCGAAAACTGAAGGTAGGTTTGTGAAATTCGGCCGAGCACACAAGTTTCGAGCGCTTTTTTGCGTTACTTGCTGTGAGGTGACCGAATCTTACCCCCAGTGTCGACAAAGCCAACCGGTCACGTACGTAGACCCACTCTAAATAGTGGGTATTTTCTCTTCTTTTGGTGTGTCATCAAGCAATCAAACAACTTCAGTATATGTTTTCTTTAGGGTTGAGACTCGGATTATGGTATTGATTCACGAGTGTATCAGAATACTTCGAACGCGATCGACATAGTCATGGTTAACATTTGTCCAAAATCTCAAGTCGTGTGAAAATGGGTTCTTATCACGTATTCAGTCGATGTGAAATGAAAGACGAAGGTTTTACTTCAGTTTTGTGTATAACATGTGTAATTCTAGTATTCTAAGTCCGTGACATTTAAACTAAATACCAGTTAGACAAACACATTTCGTAACATATTGAGTAACTTAATGGATAATTTTATGTGGATTGATTTTTCTCGTGTTTCAACTCGTCGTCAAAATTATGTGAAGACATTTGTACAGTACTTCATAACAAGTTCAACTAGGTGTTAAACTCAGTGTTTGGCTATCTACTTGGAATAGTTTGACAAAAAACGTGATATACCATATGTGTGTGGTGTCGGAAAAATCAATGTGGATTTTCAGCTTAGTTTGCACGTAGTCCTATGAAACTGTCAACGAGTAACGGATGACAATAAAAACTGCTTACTTCAGCTATTCGTCAATATGGAAGATAAAATTTATAATAGACTGAAAAAGATAAAAAAAAAACACCGCGATAAGATTTTAATCACGTAAGAATATCGGATGGTTTAGATTCTACCTTTTATGAAAATGAAAATTCATGAAATGAGAATATTAAATTCCAAATGCCAACGAGAGATGTAGAAAAAAGTTATTTTTTTTTAATAGGCCATCTTTGGCAGATATAGAATAGACCAGCTATGAGAAGTAACAATACACAGCGAAAACACTGAATAGCAACAACAATTGATCCATTTTAGTCACTTATCAGAACTGAAAAATTTTCACAATGCAGTTTGTTATTGACACCCTTTCGGAGTATGTAATACCAAAATTGGAAAAGAATATACAGTTCTAACATAATTCCCTGTATTCAAATATTTTGTACTGAATGTATAATTTAATTAATTGCATGCATACCCATTTGCTGGTAGTAGGTATTATTACATGTATTGGTAATAAACTTATGAACTTTTAAGTATTTGTTGGCAGGAGTGGGTGCACAGATGGGATATTGTTTCGGCGAACACAGAAAATTTGATCTGTTGAACTCACAGTAATTGTATGACCTCGCTTCATGGAAGGCAATAAGGCTTTTTAGAGATTACAAACAAATGAGCATCATTTATCAGTGTTTTTCCATCACATTTTAACATATTGAGCTACACTGAAACTTTTTTTGGCTCAACAGAAAATATACAGATGAACAAACACCTATCCATCTAACAAAAAAAAAAGATTAATTTTATTTTGAAAGTATAATTCCGTTATGACTGGCTACTTGAGATTTCAATGCAAATGTGAAGTAGCCAGGCAGCTGCACATTTCAGAATCTCACAAAACAAGATGGCTGAGAATTGATAATTGGTGATCAATTCACAGAGTTTAACACAGGTCTTAGGCAGCCAAGCATAGTAACCAACTTTGCATAAATAAAGAGAGTTAGGGCGACATAAAAAATAAATTGCCCTCCTCCTTGCTGCCAGTGCCACATAGGACTGTTTTATGCATTTATGAACGTTCAGTCACTTCTAAGACTGGGATGTAGGCAACTTCAAAAACCATATCTCTGTCTAAGATAAATATTCCCATGGTGTTCTTTTACATGGCTGCAGGATCAACATATACATGTCGGTTTTTATCAGTGGAGGATTTACAAGAATTGGATTGTGTTCATTCACATGACTCGCATACAGAAAGAGTACCGCAAAGTTAAATAAGTTGATTAATATTTGAGTTGACAAATTGTGTAAGCCTCACTAGCTGTAACTGTTAGTGATATTGTTACAATGTAGTCTTAGCGTGTCGGAAAATACACCAAAGGTTTCTTAAAATGATTCAATCCGTTGTACACGTTTGTAAACTGAATTTCTTACCTCTTTATACTAATCATTGATGGTACTGTTTGTGTACACGTGTGATGTCTGTTGTGTACTTGTAAC
Source organism: Glandiceps talaboti (assembly GCF_964340395.1). Lineage (NCBI taxonomy): Eukaryota > Metazoa > Hemichordata > Enteropneusta > Spengelidae > Glandiceps > Glandiceps talaboti. Next base: position 12,460,564 of record NC_135560.1, on the reverse strand, counting down.
CATTAAAACAGTCTCAAATCAGGTCAGTTGATGTTTGTCAACAAAGGTAAATTTTTGGATGGTCGATAGGCTTGATTGCTCTAGGCTTTCAAAATACCATAGTGAGTACAACATAAGTTCAAAATACGGACAAAGATTATCAAAAAGTCTAGTTTTTGTACAACAAGAGGGCTTCAGGAAGAAGAGGGCTTCAGAAAACTTGTTGTACAGTTGCTATTCATGTTCAAATATGGTAATAATAAGACTCTCATTGACATATCTGATAAAGTTATATACATGCATGAACCTGTCTACACAGTCTAATCAGATGCTTTACATAACTTGTAACCCCTACAGTACTCATCTTATGAAATATACCAACAGATTTCAATTTACGAGACTTCACTGTTCCGAGAGCATAAAAATAGAACAAAAAAAACATTAATATATGCATACAGCTGTTAAAAAGTCAGCCATTGATTTTCTCAAAGAGCTAGCTTCCCACCTGACTCAGTTCAACACAAAGTTAACTACACTGTATTATCAAAATATTCTTTCTGAAAGAAAGGCAAACAATTTGTTCTAAGAAGTGAGTTTTATCTTTTTTCTTAGATAAAGAAATTCAGTTCAGTAATATTAGTCATACGTGATTTAACTATATGATAATGCTTGCTTTTAATTCTGTCATGATCAGTAAAAAGCTGCTGAAGGAGATAAATTTCTAAATTTAGAAATGAAATAAAAACGAAAATCTTCAATCGAGGTGAAGAGTTTAAAGGGGATTATACAGGTATTGAATGGAAGAGTACAAATAAAGTAGATGAAAATAATGACATATTTGATCTCATTTCTATGTGGAAATTTTGTCATATATAATGAAATAATGTTGTTCTTGTAAGTTGCACTCCTTTCCCAGGGGTTAATTAATTGAAATATTTCCAATTAACGTAATGGTGTCGAAATTGTTTTTTATGTAAGATAATAATAAGTGGTGCATGTACTTTTGTAATTAATGGGGTTTGAACCATCCATGCCAGACCATGCCATGATATAATGTTGGCGTACTGTAGAAAACTTCTCGTAAATGATCGCTCTTTTAAGGTTGATTGACAAGGGTAAATTCAATGCCACTTTTTAAGCACTGACTTGTCAGACTTATAAAAAGTTCTCTCAAGCTAAACCATTTGCTTTTAAAATTTGTGAAATTCCGGCAAGGATTGGTGGTAAAATTTCACCCCATGGTCATGCTCTATTTGGAAGTCAGTTCCATCGAGGCAAGTGTTAAATGTGACCTAAAAACCATCACGCGTGATTACACCGACAATTACATTTGTATTGCACCGAAAGCATTATAAAAATTCAGAACTTTGCTGAGCTATGCATTTTAATGTATAACAACACTGTAGTTGGGCATGAATCAAGCAAACATTTTACAATGACAGATGGGGGGGAATAGAAACTGTTGTTTGATGATGACAAATCTCCCAGACCACCACATGAACTTTCATACTATGTCAGGCATGTATGCATGTCTGGTGTTATCACAAAGCTTGTGAAGCTGGTATTTTGGAGGAATACAATAGGGTAACTTTGAAAGCCATAAATGTACACAGCCCAATAACAATAGCAATTGTTATTATAATTATCGCTATAAATGTCTGCATTAGTAGAGGAAATTCCAGGATATTGATCAACGGAACAGGAAAAAATATTCTGTCATCTTTAATTTAGGAAAAGTACTGTCGACTTGAATACAACATTTTCAATTCTGTGTAATTAAAACTGGAAATTTATTTTACTGGAATCATACATGTAGGTATGTATGTGAAGTCTTGTCTGTGCCTACTACTTTCATGGTCAAATTTTGTGGCTGTAAAAGTTCTTAGCAATATTGTTTATTATCTGGATTTTGAAAAAAGTATTGTTGAATTATTGTTTTATGGTGGTAAATACATTTGTCTGCATGGAGACTTTTGTATGCATGCAGTGTACCATTATTCCCAGAGGGCATATGTCTCTCACATCTGGCATGTGAAAAAAAAATCAAAATAATGTGAATTTTTCCAAATTATTACAGTATCTCAAAAAGTGTACGTGACTGCAGCACAAGCTAAATTCTTTGTGTTTTGCAGTTGTACAGACAGTTGATTTTTCAGAGGAAAAAAAATTACGATCACCCAGCAGGCAGGAAAGATTCACACTGATACAACTTGTGGAATTAGGTTATGTATTGCAAAATCTAGGGAACAGCTTTGTAATGATTTTATAGAGTTGCTGTTGTTTTGTTCTGTAAGTCATGCAGTTCATGTTTCATACCAGGAAGATGTCTGATTATTTGCATTTGAATGAGAAACCCCCATGTGCGTAAAAAAGCTTTAACTTCTTTCAATTGGCTCTATTTCCTGTTCAATTTGTGTATAACCTTGCTCAGTGTCATCCAACACTAGCTAAGCATGTTAAGAGAATGTTGTGTCCTTCAAGCATTCACACATTCACATTTACAGTTTTTGCTAAGGTTGGGAAACCCTGGTAACAGAAAAGGAGAAAGGGATGAAAATGGCAGGGTTTCCCCATCCCCATATGGTTCGGGAACGCAGGTAAAATGACATGGGAACCCCAATACATTTTACATGCCCTTAGCAAAGACACTGACATTTGAATCATAATTTTATTATTCCTTTCCCACTTTCAAGATTTCAGAACATGAACCTGTGTACCTATTTTTATTATCTTTGGCAAATATATATAACTACATGTAAGAAAAGAAACCTGAAATACAAAATCTAAAAAATTTGATGGCATTGATTGATTTCGGTAAAAAAAAAAACCGAATCTGGGTAGACACAACATGTACAAAATATATATGCCGATCAATACATTGTACTCAAAATTCAAGTTATGTTAAATAAAACATTGTTAACTAAGATAATGTCAACAACAATTGTCATGTTATACAAAAGTCATGTTCCCTATTTTGCATTTCTGAACTAAAGACTTTTAACTCCATCATTGAAACTATATAGCCATGACAGATGTGAATTACTTGTATTTATATAGTAACACTGAAAGTTTTAGAATTTAAACAAAAAAAAAAGATAAAAAAAAAATATTAGCCCTCTTACCTATTAGCCTTGACAAGGCTTTATTTTGATAACAGACTTCAAGTCAGTGTTTGTTTTTGGGATTCACTGAACAATGGTACTGACCTTCTCTCCTATTATGCCAGGTATTGGAAAGTCACTGCTTACATTGTACAACCAGGACTATTTATTTTATGATTTTTACCCCTCAGTCCATCATTTCATTTCTTTGTGCATGCTTGATCAAAATTCATCAAATCAAAGTTGTTATAGAATGATAAAAATGTGCTTACTGTACAATGTATATGGTGATTTTTGTCGACAGGCGGACCTTGTTGTCATTGTAATGAGAATGAAAATTGTACCCGTATTGTTACACCTGATACTTTTAGAAATACATGCATATAGTATTTCAGCCACTTAATACATGTGCGCAGTTTTATTCCTTTTGAATACTTGTGTATGCAAATGTAATTTCTCTGTTGTATGTTACTAGAAATCACAGTGTATAAGATATAAATGTACGCATACAATGTACATTGTGTTATACATGTAGTTAAGCTGATCTCAAAATCAATCACTGGCAAGCATTCTGCTGGCAGAAGTTATGAGTTATAAGTTTTAGTCTCAATTGTTATGATAATGTTTATTTTAAAAATAACAAACATGGAAGGAGTTTGATCAAAAGTCAATGAACTCGGTCTGCTGTGTCCATGGTATGGTAACTGTAACCCATTATTTACGTCATTGAAACACAAAATGACAGACTCGGTCACGTCACATAGCTACATAACCTTTGTAAGGAGTACCCTTTTTTTAAAAACAAGCTGGTGAAATGTCAGATAAATACATTAATTCATGTACCTGTCCAAGGACAGATTACATGGTGTTGATGAGAAGAAGGTCATCATTGCCATCTGACCCTAAAAGTCTGTACATGTATGTAACACAGGATGTAACGCTATCACTGCATCAGCTGATTCCTGCCGTCGTCTGATGTCTGCATATCCACTATTGTAATACACTGATCTCTGATTGATAGGGTATCTTACATCATCCCAAAATCTACTGGTGTCACTGATTATACCGTTAAGCCAGTTTTACGATGAAGTTTGTCAGCTTTAAGTTTACCATTAATCCAGTTAAAGTCTCGTGACCAGATTCAACTAATGTGAAATATACGATTTAAAGTCGTCAGACACGTATACATATCCAATAGGCTAGTACATGTTTTACTTTCTGTATGCATAGATTAAGTTAACTTGCAGCTGACATGGTCAAGCCAGTAAGGCTGTGCTGTCTCGTTATCAATTTGTAATCACCTAGAGTTAGTGATTTAAGGTTTACAATACTGTATCTTACATAAAACATAAAAACCATTTTGGATTTAAAACAGAGCCATCTTGGAGCGTTCATACATGTAGCTGAAACTATTCCTTTTTGCACTTTTTTCTCATCTTCACATGAACATTGTACATGTATCTAGACGTTCACCATAGTTTCAAAGATCGCATCATGTGAGAAGAGATTCGAAGCCATGGATAGCGTCTAGATGTACAATGTACATGTATGTATGTTGTTTTTTTAAGAAGCAGATACGATCACCAAGTGATCTAACAACATCGACTTTCATCATCATTAATTAAAGTTGATTTCTTCCCCATGGTGGTAGTCATTAATGTTTAATCCGACTTTACTGTTACAATTTTGTTGAAAAATGAGAAAAAAATGGTTGAAAGCTAACAGCTCATCAGATTATGTTGTGTGTCTTTGTTAAATTTTTTATTCGCATGGTTCATACATTTTCGTGATTGTTTACACATGGACATCAAGTCAATTTACACAGTATCATGATTGACAGCGATAAAACAGACAAGACTTGACCAGTTTCCAGGAAAGGCTTTATGTATTTTTTGAAGAGTAAAAAAAACTAATAAAATAGCAAAACAGTTACAGCTACTTGGCGCTGTTGAATCGTGGTTTATAAGAATACAGATTTTGCTTCATTATGGACATGTAAAGTCTCACACAATCAAAAAGCCCCTAAGGAGAAAGACCCTCAGAGAATTATTGGAAACATGCATTCAAAATAGTTTGTATGCCCACATTCTAGTAGAATATCTGTTATGTTGCTCACAAGGTCAATAACATTACAAGTCAATGAGGTAAATAACCAATTTCGACCAATTATTTCAATAACTTACTTCATTTGTTGATGTCATGATTTTTCAAATAGTATACTTTTGAAATATAAATTTGTATTGGGATTCAGGAAAAAATTGTCATGGGAAATTACATGAATGAAAGAATGAGTTCAATTTTGATGACACAGGAAGAACATTAAAAACAGTTACTGTCATGTTATTTTCAACTAAATTGGCCAACAGGGATGTATTCATGGTAGATCTCTAATTAGATAATCACAGCTACACAGTCCTATATAGTATCTAGGGCATATTTTTTATAACAGCAGGACAAGATCAGCTTGAACAAGGCAGAAAATACATCTCTGTTGTAATTTAGTTTGAGTTTCTTCCTTTCGTGGAATGGTGATGTGGTAGTAATTGCCTTGAAAGGTATACACAAATATACATGCATGTTAGAATTTATTCTTGTCACTCGCATTTCGCACGCTAAGAAATATCTACCTCTTGATGAGTCTCCCGTGTTGCCTTGGTAATACTAGTCATGTCTCCCTCGTTGCCTAGGTAGCCCTAAAAATAAAAAAAATAAAATGCAGGTTGAATGTTTCAGATCAGCTCAGCTTTGGATCATCACTTTTACTTAATCATAACTAGTAAGTCATCTCTGATTGATAGCACGTGTTGATTTCAAGGATGAAAGAAAGGTGATCACTTCATCATAGAAAGTCAGATTAGTTTTGACCCTGGTACAGTATTTGAGTTAATATGTATGTTTTCACTCGTTTTGCATTGAGAATGGTTTATTTGAATCCTGACCATTTACATCACATCATGTACAAAACCAAGTAGTAATACTTGAACTGGAGGGATTTATTTATCTGTACAGACGTGTATGGCCTTCTAAGTTGTTACAACAGGTATTAAGTCATATCGTCAATTCTTATGAACTTGAGGCATGTACATTGCAGTAAGGTGCCAAAATTTACAGGCATCAATATTGTGATATAAGTTTGTATTTATAAGGTGAACATTTATCACAATATTTTGTATTCATTCAGTCTGAAAGTCACTATAATTGTGAGCGCCCAGAGCTCTCGGGAAGAAAGGTGCATTATAGATTTGCATTACTATTATTATTATAATTTATTAGTATTTATATATGTACAAGTATCAGTGTTTTCGTTAAGGTGTGGAAAACCCCAGTAACAGAAGATGGAAATCCGGTAAAATCTGCATATATTTTCTTGCCATGTTTTATAACGTATTTCATTTTGTGGGACCCCACTACATAATACATGTACCAGGGCAGGAAGACTGAAAGAATTGGCTTGCTTCTGCTTATTTAACCACTCGTGGAGTAGTTACATAATTGGTTCTTCTCGTCTACACCAGGGGAGTTCAGACAGGTGTATTTTACCTAATTTATGTATACATGTAATACCTCGTGTGTAGGATTATGAATTTCATTCTGACGTGGACCAGCAAGACTTTGATATGAACTGTATATGCATGTGTTCTGACACTGTTCAATTTCTGTAGTCAGAATAGAGAAAAAATGTTTATAAAGAACACCTTACATGTATAGTACCGACAGTAATACTCAAAGAAATTTTAAAAGAATTCGAAGTAGATTCAGAAAAAATACTAACTTCACTTGATACTATGAAGGTCAGAACTATTCAAATACAATCTCAATAATATTGATTTATTTCATACTGGTTTCTATGCCGATGATAAATACATGTATCACTGCTGAATATTTAAACATGAAAGGTGAAGGCCAAAGGCATGGAAATGACCCATGGAAATAAATTATAATGATTTTCCTGAAGTGTGACAAATACTGTCATAGACTTCGCTATAAAATTCATGAAACTAATCAATGTTATGAGACACAGTGATAATAAGATTTTGGTCTGTTGTAGACTTTCACAAATTTGTCTGGTTGATATGCTTGGACTATTTCTTATCCTGAGACAAGATTTGTCAGCTCAGCTTCTAAAATTACAATAAGTTGTGAGATGCATAAATCGGATTGAATGAAATGTATACTGCGTTTATTTTCTAATCTGTGAAAATACATCAAATAATTCGATGCAAGCTGTGACACTGTTAATTTACCTACCACCAATTGTAGAGATGCTGAACACACGGTATTTACTCAGGAAAAATTATTGTCAGCAGTTCCAAATATGATTAGCCAGCATGTCTTTACAAAATCATTTTCAGGCATACAAATATATGCATGCAAATGTACCTAGCAGTGTTTTTATTAGAGTGATACATGGTGAAGTAGGTAAGATCATGGGACATCCATGGTAAGATCAACCTGACTTCCCCAGGTTCCCACAAGGTTCCTCAACTACATTGTAAATGATGAAAATCCATGTAATTGCTACATTGTACCTGATTCTATTAATTGTCATTACCTGTTTATGAAGTAACAGCACACAATGTACACAATATTTTTGCTATAAATGTTGGGAAGCTCAGTAACAGAAAGGGGAATATAGTACAACTACATGTAGCATAGTTTCCAATATATTGTACTATAATTTTGGTTGGAATCTTGGCAAACTGACTGAGGTACATGTATTCAGGTAGATTTTATGTGCTTACTGCCTTTTACAAGAACACTGATACAAACATGTACACTATGTATGTACATGTAAAGAATAGAAAGTGGGTGCGGGTACTTGGCAGCGATCTGACATCATGTTTTGTTATCAGGTACATGTATACACAAAACAAAACTTTTATTTATAAGTGTAAATGACTGACACAGTAGTGTTGATAGCAATGATAATATATAATCAAGTAATACAATTTGGAAAAGACATTTACATGTGCACAATTCATGTGATCTTGCATGAATTAAAAGTAAAATCTCATTCAAATCTGTGTGAACACATGTTAAAAAGGTGTACAAAAACAAGTATTCATTATTTGAAATGTGTAGTAATAGTCAGCTAACAATGATCAACAATTTAATTATTATTATTTTATTGGGAAATAATTTCTTTTTCATTAAATTTTATTTCTTGTCTCACCACATGCATTATATATGGATACATGTACGTTCACAGAAATTGACTTTATCCCATACTCTCTCAGCTCAGTGCCTGTTATTCAATCGATTTAGAGTATAAATCTTGGTACAGGAAATTAGATGATAAAGGATGGCACTTAACTCATGATTACAAATGTAAACTATTGAAACAAGATAGAAATATATACTGTAAGGAACTACTGATAAATCAAACATAAGCCATTACAACATCTCATCTTTGACATATACATGTTGGAACTCCTGCACTGCATTATTTGTATATGTAGTTCCAATATTCTAACATGTGGTGTGAGGCAAGAAGCAGAAACTCCTCACTGCATTTCATTGTTCCGAAATTCTAACATACATGTAAAGTGTTAGGCAGGAAACAGAAATTCCTCACTGCATTTCATAGTTCGGAAATTGTAATATACAACATGTAGAGTTTTTGCATGTGGTGTTATAATTATACCATTATAATTTATAGGCAAGAAGCAGAAACTTCACTGCATTTCATAGAATTTTAACCAATTTAGGCTTACATAAGAAGCAGAATATTCCATTTGCATTTGATATTAATGAAATACCAACAAGCTTTTGACAACTGTTGAAACATGACCCTAAATTGACCCAAGAGCATAATGCTGCATGTGTGACTTACATGTATGTCATATTTATGACTAGACTGAGAAACAGGAATTCCTACTCAACTCAAGGATAGATTTTACAAGTGGCATACCATCCACAATCAGTTGACAATCAAGAGTTATTTCAACATGATACAGTCAATTAGATCAATTGTAACATGCATAAAATATTTTTTTGAAAAGGTGAAAAGTGAGTTTTGTGTTTCATTGTGCCATGGCTTCAATCATGTACATGTAAGTTGACACCATAGACTACTGTATGCATAAAGTGTGTTTTTTTCACCCAACTGATCTACCTTTCTTTTTTTTTCTTTTTTTTTAAAGCAAAAAATTTGTTCTTTTTTGTTTCTAAAAAAATGTAAATAAAAAAACAATGTATCCCATCAGAAGCAAGATCTGAACTTATCATATACCTGTAGTTATTTCAGACTTCTTTTCTGTAGATATCCAAATCTTGTTTTATCTAGGACAGCATACATGTATATATCATGTATATGCAGCATACAAAGAAACAATATTGTGTACATACTGATGTCACCAAAACAATAGAGTATTTGCATAACAGTTGATTGAAATGCTATGTAAATTAGCTATTGTTATCTTGCATTTCCAGGGGTTGGGGAGAGAATGGAGGTCTACTATTGAAGTGAAGTGTTCCACAAGAACAAATACTGAGAATTTACACTTCTTTTGTCTAGCAATCTTCTGTTCCATACAGCCTTACACACCAACAGCGGAATGCAAGAGTTGGCGTTTGTCCAGTTTCAAATTATTTTTTGAATAAAAGAAAATTATTTTGTCCCAGTGGACATTAGCAATGTTAGTGATTGACATGTCCACATGTACCTTGTTCTGACACCTGAGCAGACACTAAGATGGCAATGTAAACTATAGTTAAAATTAGATCTGGCCAACAATTCCAGGAATTATGTACATGTACCATTACAGGAAATGTTATTCATGCACATTTTGTGGTGGCATGCAAACTTGTGAAGTCAACCATAGCAGAGTTTATTGACTCAAGACATAGGCCATTGGCCTTTTCATTCGAAACTGTTTATTCTTCTAACAAATACATTTCTATAGTTCAGTGTTAGGTGAAAGGATGAAAGGAAACCCCAGAGAAATATGTTAAACTTTATCATCTGACAGAAATGATACATTGCATGGATGTATCCTGCCAGATCTAATGAGCTTTTGATGATTTCATCTAGTCCTGTTTACAAACGTACTAGTTGAGATTTCATTCTGACCATGTCAAGTCTAGATTCGCTCTGTGCTCTGTCCACAAACAAGACTACATGTAGATTTCATCAAATTATACGTTGATATACATTTTGTGCTTTGGTGCTTTATCAGTATATTTTTATCATATCACATATCATGTTTGATGATTTCATCTAGTCCTGTTTACAAACGTACGAGTTGAGATTTCATTCTGACCATGTCAAGTCTAGATTCGCTCTGTGCTCTGTCCGCAAACAAGACTACATGTAGATTTCATCAAATTATACGTTGATATACATTTTGTACTTTGGTGCTTTATCAGTATATTTTTATCATATCACATATCATGTCATATCATATAATGTCATGTCATGTCATGTCATGTCATATATCATATCATATATCATATCATATATCATATCATATCATATATCATATCATGTCATGTCATGTCATATATCAGATCATGTCATGTCATATCACATCACATCATGTCATGTCATATCATGTCTTGTCATATCATATATCATGTCATATCTCATCATGTCATATCATGTCTTGTTATGTCGTGTCATATCATATATCATATTATATATCATAATCATGAATATTTTGTAAATGTATGATATGTACATGTACTAATAATTCATGACGTAATGTGGAAGAATGCATTTTCGTTGACTTTTCTTTTAATTACTAAACTTTTCCCGAATTTTCATTAATTTTTTTCTTGACAATCTATCAAACCATTATTGGGAAACATTCCAATCTTTCTCTCATTAGCAGAATTATTTGTTGACCGGTTGGTTGTACACTGACTTGACACCTGTGTGTAAATAATATTTAAATGAATAATCATTTGTCAACAAATTCTAGAGTTTTGGATCATGATGCTGAAAGGGAGGGTTTGATGACTTAGTGAGTGATAGTAAATAGAATAGTATAAAGTCAAAAGTCAAAACAACGAACAAAAATTAAGAAAAAGGATAGTTACAGTTGGAGCTAGAGCAGCTTTAAGTGTGATACATGAGATTGACTAATGGTGTACATGTATAGGGTAGGCAAGTTAAATCAGTTGACTGCCTGGAGTTGAGTCAGAGAAAGATGTGTGGATTACATAGGATGATCACATGTGTACAATATGTTTCTTGTAAAACTCGGTCTAAGACCTGAATTACAATGTAATGTACATGATTTGTTATAGCATACAATCTAAGCTGAAATACAATGTATGTACGCCTGTAGGAAAACAAATGAAATATTCTATCATGCTGCATGTTGTGATCAGGCAATACATGATGTACATGCAAATTTCTACTTATACTAGGTTTGAAGTTAACATCTGTTTGGGGTGATGTTGCTGCAGTCAATATGCATTTGTACATTATACATCATTTACATGTATGTACATGTGATCTACAAATGGTCACAGATTCACAATGGAAAACATTGACCCCACAGATTCACCCTATGGTATCCAAGATACCACATGGCGTGAGTGTTCTTCCTCTGTTGCATGGTATAAATAGAATAAAATAGTGGGTTTGAATACAGAAAAATAGTGCTTTCTTAAAAGGTACATGAAAAATTCACTGTACTGTGGATTTATTATTTACGAACAAAATATATTTTCAGATACAGTATTACAGATACATTGTCGTTTCGTATTAATTGATATCTTCATTAATTAGAAATAAATTGAGAATACATAGTGATCTCAAGAACTGCTGATGGTATTGACAGTAACAGATTTGTATGCATATGGAGACAGGATCTAAAGTGAAAAAAAAGCAATGCTTGTATGGTTGCAAAGAAAATAAACAGAGGCATGTGTTTAACTGTCAATTCTTGTTGAACAAGAACATAATTTAACATCTGTGCTGTGAGTGAGTTTTATGGAGACTTACACGGTCGGTTGTTCATGCGTGTTTCGGCCAAACATTCTAGACAGATTGATCTTCAGGAATGGACAAGTTTATCTGGGTGAATTATCATTGCAGACGTAGATTGCTGTCAATGTGTTATGTATTTCCAATCTGCATTTATATGGACATATGTGAAATTCTTGATCCTGCTGTCCATATTTGGTGTTCACTCTCACTCTCCTTCCATATATTATTGAGAAGTCGCCTCTCAAGATATATAAACGCTTCTGCTCAGACCAATTTTCCATCAAATTACTGCAGCCAAACTAAAGGTATAATGTAATCAATACTGGCTGCCGGAAAATTTTTGTTCTAATAACCCCACATAAATAATTCAAACAGGGAAATTGTACAGGCTGTGAGAGATAGGAAATATACATTACTACTGCTAGGTGCAAACTGTTGGTCAGAAGGATAGTATTGCATGAGGTGATGTGTTTGAAATGAGGCTATTCGTATCTCGGTGATGAATGAAGCTTTTGACAGATGTCGTTCTAAATTTATGTGTACTCTCTTACCCAACCCGAAATAGACTATAAAATGTGACATGGACATGAAATAATCATTACATATTAGAATTATTTCCAAATTCCCTACATATTATATGGGATTGTGCAGACACTGTTCGAAGCACTGTATGGTATATCAATCACTCGGACCGACTGTCTAAATATTCCTATTACATAAGAATACAGACTTTACTTTAGATTGCTTAGATCAAATTTAATAAATTCTTGCCACAAGGTGTAAATCAAACATGAGGAAAGATAGTTCAGAAAAAAAAACTGTCAGAGGTGTATAATTCAAAATTAGAAATGTTGACGTGATAGATGTAGATGTAAATTATACCAAACAAACTGTGTCCCAATTTTGATTCATGGTCAACAAGCATACCTGCAGACTTGGGTCATAGTATGTAACTATTTGTTTTATTTTCATGACAAAACTCAACATTATTTTTTTTCATATCTAAGAAAAAACACGTTAATCATATTATTGAAGGGAACAAATATATTGAGTGAGTACACAAAATGTAATATAAAGTTTTAACTTTGTAATATAAAGAATGCTGGGACCTTAGTGACTTCTAAATTGACCTCTTGCATACATACCATGTGTATACATGTGTATGTACAGGTACATACAAATTGTACATACATACATACCTACCTACCTACATACATACATACATACATACATACATACATACATACATACATACATACATACATACATACATACATACATACATACATACATACATACATACATACATACATACACACACACACACACACACACACACACACACACACACATACACACACGCACGCACGCACACATACACACATACATATACATAAATGTACATACATTTTGTACATTGTATGTTAAGGTAACACATACAACTTTATACAAGTCTAATTAATTAAAACTGTACCCTTAGGACAATTATCTCAAACCAAACTATCTTATACAGGCAAGGATTAGTTGTGTGTAGAATTGTTAAGCTTGGAACAGTTAGTTGCATGTTTGTAGTATGCCAAAGGCCAAGTCTCTCTTGAAAGAACTTACCTTAATATGTTTACATTTAATCTTATAAGATACATCCCTAAACTTGATCTAATGGCTTTATTGCAATATGAATGTTAGGAGCAGGAGGGGGGGGGGGGGGTGTCAAGTTCTTTATCAGCTTAACCATACATTTGACCTTGTAAGGTATATGCCCTATAAGCCAGGAACAGTATTTAGTGAATGTGGCATGCCATTTCAACCATTTTGGAAGTGCACTTGGAAAAGGAATTTTGGTAATGGTATGTTTGATTTGAACTCTGTCCTTAGCTATCATGCAAGTATATACAAACAAACAAACTGGTTTGACCAGCCCATTAGTTGTGTAGTAGCAACGTCTTAATTCAGTCTTTGTGCAATATTTTGTAGCGAAAAGGCAAAATGCTCTCTTTACATTAGTCCAAGGTAATGACAAATGAAAATTGTTTGCACATTCATCATGTAGTTCACCTTTCATTGCCCTCACTACTGACATGGTGACCCTTCTCAGACAATAGTGAAGGAAATTGAACATTAACTGACAGGAAAGTAATTGGTATACTCCTGAAAGAAGTGTTCATTTATTACAAATGGCATATAAATGGTAATAGAATAAGCCTGTAATATTACAGGTACGTCATTAAGGATTCATTGTCTGATGGAGGAAATTTAAATACTGAGTGTGCCTGTACCTTGGCTCTTGCATCAAAACGTCAACCTTGTACACATAATTACACGTATTATGCATAATGTAAAAAAGACGTTGCAAAAAAAAGAACTCCATTACACTTCCTGTAACACTACATGTGTAATATTAACCAACTTACGGTCACATTCAGGTATTTGTTTCCAGATGACATCTCAAATTGTACCGTTTATTGTAAAATTTATTCTATACATGTAGTAGTACAGATAGTAATTATAGAGGTAGCCTTAGTAAAATGCTGGTTGATGTTACTGACTTACAATCAACCTGTCCTGACTTGTCTATGTTTGATTAAATTACTTGTTCCTCACACTTTGTGCAGGGACTGAACACAGTTCTGTATATATTCAAAATAAACAATAGCGTGCCACCATTCATTCAGCCCACTGCAGGATGATGTGCCTAAAAGTAAACAATACAATTATTTACCTTCCCTGGGATGAGTCAATACAATAGAAATTTGCAGACAATCGTATTGTATTTTGTTCAACAGAGATTATTTTAGAATTGTGAAAAACCAGCTGTCAGTGTGTGATGGATTACTACTGACGTGTGATGTCCAAACTTTCCACAGCAGGTGATAATTATAGCTAGGGTTTTGGTAAAATTTGTCCATTTGACTATACGTGGGGAGAGAGAGAAATTGTAGAAAATGAAAACGACTACATGTATAGTAACTAGACTATCCATATGATATTGTAACATACGTGTATGAGGTAGGCCCTAAGCTTTGTTTACGGTATCCAAACCAACATGGTTTAGACAGCAAGTGTCTGGGCTATACACATGTGACATGCAACTACTTGCCTAAAAAATCACAAATCAGATAATTGTGGTAATCAAATGCTTCCTTGGCACTGTGCCGATCTTGTAATCATGAAAGTATTTCACGAAAGTAGCCTTATCATGTGAATGCCATTCTATGTAAATATGACATACTGTGGTCACTGTGTAATCCATGGGAATCACTAAATGAAGATGTTGAACTAAAAATAATTGCTCATCGGTCCTTTAACTTTTGACTTGTCTTGAGGTACTTCAGAAATGTATGACAATCTTTGGCATGTTTTCAGAATGTTGAAGCCTTGCAAATCAATTGTTTACAGGTCTATATCCCTAGGTCTAGGTTGAGGTTGTCTATACCCGGTGTGTCTAAGAGTGCGTGATATTGACACTTGAAATACTGTGTACAAATATATCATGTATGCTAATATACTATTGAGAAATAACATTGATTTAAAAGTAAACACCTCATTAATTTGTTGACAATGTATTAGTTTAAATGTCATTTAGCAGTGAAGTACCCATATGGTTCAGTTGGCTGATCCAGGCATGTGGTTTACACATGGCCATGTTAATATTTCATCTTTCATTCATTGTGGTGAAAGAAAGGGCATTGTTGCTGGTGGGAGTTAGTATGTTTTTAAAGATTGTATTATGTAATATGATAACCATGATAGAGATACAAAACTTTGTTACGTCATACCACGATTGAAAGAGAAAAGGTGTTCTCCATTTGCTTTTTTAGCGTAGAACTTGAGCAGGATTGATCTTGACTACATGGATGGATGTCATCTCGGCACACTGTTGATATGTGCTGCAACATAGTCAAAATCAACCCAGCAAAGGTTCTATTACTATTGGTCATTTGTCTTCTGTGTTATACTAAATGGGCATACATGTAGTCAAATCAACCCAGTGAATTTCTAAGTCATTTGTCTTCAGTCATCTGTATTATCTGTTTTATGCTAAACGGACAGAGGCAAAATAATCTCAGCAAAAGTTCTAAGTCATTTGTCTTGTGTATTGTACTAAACAGACATAGTCAAAATCAACCTGGCGAAGGTTCTAAGTCATTTGTCTTCTGTATTGTAGTATGTACTAAACAGACATAGTCAATATCAACCTGGCGAAGGTTCTAAGTCATTTGTCTTTTGTATTTGTACTAAACAGACATAGTCGAAATCAACCTAATGAAAAGAATACAAAAGTTCACTGGTGTTATTTTCAAATTAAATGGTGTGGAAGCCACTGTCCATTCAAGTATTTCAAAACACAGCAGTATGAATTCCAGATAGCTGCTTGTAAGCAGGTAGATTATCAGGAAAGAAAATACATACAGGTGTACCTGTACTTGAAAAGCCACTCATTTTCACACTTTTTTTAATGAAGATTAAGTACTTATATAGGATGACAGTGCAGAATAAATGAGGAGAAACAATGACAAGAATAAATATGACTATCTGTGATAGACTGTAGCTAGTGTAGGCATGTGTTAGAGTTGGCATTAGGTTAGCTTTCTAGAACCTTGGGCATTTTGTGCTAACTTTAAAAGCTACCAGAGGTCCCATAGCACCAAAGGCGCTGTCAAGGACTTGCGCTGCGCACCAGAGGTACATATACTGTACATGTACTGTCATCCTCGATGTTTGTTTGGTAACCTTTCAAGCACAGATCAGGGTCTTACAAGAGTACTTGGCAGCATTAACTTAGCTTCTCACCTTTGCTTGTTGATTAGAATTACATGATATATAGACATGTACATGTATGTCATTTCAACGCATGCCTAGCCATTTGCCCAATACGTCTGTATTCAAATCTAAAATTAGAATATGATTTTAGATTATACCACTTAGATACATCTACTCTAAGTCCATCATGAAATATTTACTACATCATACATGTATGTAGCTCAGTCATCACCAGCTGATCCAGTCTACTGATGTGGACTCATCATTACATGTACTTCAGGTCATTCGGAGACACCACTGATGTTATCTGACACAGCATGTAGATTTAAGCTCCAATAAGAATTTTTGCCCATTTTCTTGTTGATGCTTCATTGAAATGAAATATTCAAAGGACATCTAAGTATATGTACAATGTAGGAGCTGATTGGTTAAAACACACATTACACGGCTATTTTGTATAATATATGTACTGATATCTATCAAATTCTTGGACTCTATCTAATATTCTTGTACTGTGTAGTCTTTTTCCTGACGGACTGTATTCCATACTACGTTATCTTCATACTATTCTGTCTAGTCAATCCCGTTACTCTTGCACAGAATTCTGTGCTCCCCCCTACAGTGTTCATATAAACATGATCACGTCATCGCGTCCCCTTGAGGTGGAGTCCTGGTTGGACATTTGCATATCATAGTAAAAACCGAAACAGCTGTACCAAATGAATATTAATGAGTGATGATGACAGCCTGTCAATTTGTGATGGATTACTATTGACATGTGCCATTTGCGCTTCGTCCACCATGGGCTTCAACTACAATTAATGCCTTGAGTAACGGGATTGACTAGACATAATAGTATGAAGATAACGTAGTACGAAATACGGCCTGTCAGGAACTAGACTATATACTGTACACCTAGGGCCCTCATTGACTATATACGACCAACCATTCCTTGACGTGTTATTGCAACCCGCCATGTTATTGTCCAATGGTACTTCCGAAAATTGGAATGTCACTAAACAGTTCAACTTTTGTAGATTAGCATGAACGCATCTCTAAGTTATTAACTCTGTACACATGATCTTATTTTCACTCAATAGCAGTGTAGAAATTTTGGAAAATGGCATTTTATTGATTTGTCCAGGTGTGTATGACAGGTAGTACATTGTATGTTTGTTGTGCGAATTGTCAACAGCATTCATCATTATAAAAACACATTTGACACAAATTTCTCTAAATGAACTTTTTTTTAGAATGATAGCAGTTCACAATATGTGTATGGATTATGTTACGCTATAATATTATATTACTTTAAAAGTACTTTGTTTTGAAACAAAGACAAAACTGAAGTGTTATTGACTAATATTGTTGCATTGAATTCGGTACCATATTGCAATGGTGTACCAATAAGCTGTGCCACATGGTGTCAGCATTCATAACTGCACAACACAATGGTAGAGAAAATATTCAAGTCACTCTATTATACGGTTATGAATGCCATCTAGAACATTTGGTATTGGAATGAACTGGTCATATGTACTGGTAGTTACTCGGCATATCCACACCTACATACATTTGCATGTACTGTTACCAGACATGTTAACACACCTTGGAATATACAATTTTTACAATTTTTAAGGAAATTTATCTGTAGATGATAGTCTAACATTAAGGCAGTAAATTCAAAATCTCATTCGTAACTCTTGACACTAGGTAGTATCACAACTTATCTAACACTGATAACAGATGTTGATGTCATTCATACATAGTACATTATCCCAGACACTTGGCAATCTGGTTTGACTGTGTCATGCCATTGAGCCACTTATATAGAGTCAGATAGCCAAGTTACCAAGTCATGTATCTGGAATTGACCTCGCAGTAACTAAAATCACACAAAAACTCTTAAAGACCCATAATTTGACCCGTTGCATTAGTGCTATCTTATCAGTTGAGCTATAAGCTCTGCCCTCTAAGCCAATTTGACGTGCCACTGGCGCACACAATTTCTACATGACGCACCAAAATTTGGTGTTCCCCTATCTCTTACTGTGACTTACAAGAAATGCCAGTTTTTCTCATTTCGACTCACATCAACAAAATTTGGCTATCATTAGAGGGCACACTGCCTATAAGTATAAGGATTAGATACATGTATATGCATGTAAGTTATTGTTTTGTTCTAGACCAACTTTATCTGTAGCCCGAGTCTAGAGGCTATCTGTGGATTTGAATCACTTTTCACTTGAAGCCACGGATAACATCTAGACTACAGTTACTGTACTGTATCCTTACTACTGTAGTATCAGACTATTGTCATGTTTTTCCATACACCCTACATGTGTACGGTTTTTCACACCTAAATTTCCTTCCTTATCTGAAGTTGATCTTCAACAATTCCAGATGGGAATGGCCTTTAGAATTTCTGAAGTGACAGTACTAGCCTAGGAATCATACAAAATGTATATTTCAAGATCTTTCCAATGTTTTGAACAATTTCCGAAAAGAAATTTGTAGGATATGATATGTGAAGTATTGTTATAGGAGAATACTAGTAGTCAAACAGGTTGTATGTAAGATTTCTAAGAGGACATTTGCATAGGAGTGCAAATTTTATGATATCTGAAATCAGTGATTGGATCATGCAGTTAGTTGAAAGTTAATTGAGTTATGTGTGAAATTAATTGAGAGGAACATAATGTCCAGAGTTTAGTTCTCAAATTTTGAATAAAGTTATTGTGCATAATTTATGAGGATGCCATGGAAGATTGTACGTTGGCAACTGGTGGTATTGTTAAAAATTGAATCAAATTTGAATGAGATTATCCCATGATATTAATTACCCAGAACAATTACCATAGTAGTAATCAGAGGTCTATTGTTTCATGCCATCTGATAGACTTACAGTCTTGATTTATGTGGTAATTTCGTGTAACAATAGAAACACAGCCTGTAATTATACCAAAAAAGTAATGAGATGATATTTTTAATAAACACTGCCAATGCAGTTCTGCTACTTGCTTTCCACCTACATCATGCATTAAACTGCAATGTACCATCACATGATCAGGCAACTGCAGTGCTAACACCTGACCAGCATCTGTTATGTTAGCAATTTGAAGGGTTATATAATGCCTGCACCAGCCCTTACAGCCTAGCCTAGTGTTAACGTCAGGCTGACATTGGGCTAGCAAATCAGAAAGGGGTTCTTGCGTTATAATGGACTGTGTTATGTTTATATCAGATCATACCATATAGAATTTCAAAGTCACAAGTATGGCTAGAAACGTACAACTTGTTGTATATGTAACTTGGGGTGGGGGTGGGGGTGGGGGTGGGGGGGTGTCTTAATCCATGTGGATGATGAACAGTCCTCATTGTCAGTAGTCATCAGGAATTCACATGATACTAGTTCCTTGGTGTACACAGTTGTTGCAACATTGTAATTTGTACAATATGTAGAACAACAAAAATAAGTAACCAAAAGAGATCGCTAAGAACAGCATACATTTTTTTACTCAGTTCATGACTTTTCATCAAACATACATCCTATTATATCTGCCAGATCATGTGCTTGCATATTAGAACTTCATAAACTTTCACATATTTTGGGTGAATTATAATAGACTATCTATCACAAACCCTGCAACAATTAGACATTGCAAGATGGGTGTCTCATGTACAAGAATAGTTATTTAACGTATTGATAGACCCAAGCAACACATGTATTTCAAACAAGCATATAAAGATGAAGGCCACAAGGTACATGTCCTCTACATTGATAACATCAGATGAAATATTTCCATGTTTTGTTAAAAGCATCCACAGGGAAACGTTACTATTCTCATCGGATGTTAAATTACACATTCAGGGCTTGTTCAGACAATTCAAAATATCTATTTTTAAAAACAGTTAATAATGATTATAATAATGTGTACCATGTGTACAGATAATGTACTCATTTTAATAAATATAGTAGCTTGTCTACCTGCATGTGGCTGACTAAAAGTAAAACAAAAATGTTGTCGTTTTCACCATGTATGTCACCTTTGAGCCATGACCCTTCTTCATGTCCTATCAATTATATACAGTGGAATATTTACATTCGGTATGCATAGTATTCGCAGGGTAGCCATAGGGGACTTGGCAAGTCTACTGTAATGATTAGTTATCCTGAGGGCATTAGGGACGATCGCACAATGTCGCACAAGTTCGATAAGCGAATTTTGTTCATCTAGAACAAAAAAAACCTCCTCGTAAACGAACAGTCACAAATGTGACATTGACATGTTTATATACGATGTATTTAACCATGATGAAAATTGTAGTGGTCACACTACTACGAGTAATGCAATGTAAAAAGATGATGGTAACTATTGGAAACCCAGTATTGTATCTCACAGACAGAAGTATATACAGAACTTGTTATCATTGAAGGTATGAAAGTTTTCAAATTTGGCTTGAAGTGCGAAAATGAAGTTCAGCAATCACATTGACGCCAGAACCCCTTCCCCTTAAAAGAAGGCAGTTCGTGTATGAAGCTTGTGTGACATTGTGGGATCATCCCTTACAGATGTTAGTGTGAATGGACTTCCGTTTCAGTTCGCTGTCATGCTACATGTGCATGTGCTATGTATTTCCTGAAGTGAACTACATTAATAATATACTAAATTCTCATTTTCTTTATAATTTCACTATTTTTGCTTTAAAGTGTGTCTTCCACCCCCCCCACCCCCCCCCCAAAAAAAATATGATATCTAATTGAAAATATATTTGCCTCACTATTACTAAAAATTACATCTAGGCAAAACACTGTTTTCTTTCTTTTTTGAATCCCATTGAAGTGCATACATTGATTGTATTACTAATTATTTACCCATGCAGTGTTTTTGCTAAGGTTTGGGAACCCCGGTAACAGAAAGGGGGAAAGAGGTAAAACTGGTAGTGCTTCCCATGCAATATATAATAATTTAGGTGGGGAACCCCGGTAAAATGATGTGGGAACCCCGGTAGATTTTACCTACTTACCGCCCTTAAATAAAACACTGCCATGATTCTTGAATCAGTTAAAATTAGGTCTAGGCAAAATATCTGATAAAGTGAAATCTCGGGGATGGAGGGTCTATAGTTCTTTATATAACAGTTGATTTCACACCTAAAAATGAATGTTAGCACTTACATGTAAGTACATGTAGTATCCTGTTGTAATTAGATGCATCACACCTATGGTGATGAAGCGATGACAAAAGCAGTCTTTACCAGTGTGCCATATAAAGCCAATTTGAGGTGCCACTGATGTGATGCACACAATTTCTAGTGACACACCAAAATTTGGTGTTCCCCTATCTCTTACTATGTGGTGACTCACAAGAAATGCTAGTTTTTCTCATTTTGACTCACAACAACAAAATTTGGCTATCATTAGAGGGCACACTTCCTCTTTACAGTGTAGTAAAAGTGTTCTAATCTGTCTAGTGTGTGTGGAGTTGATGTAGGTTATAGTTGTACTATTATAGAAATCAAGCTATAGGCAAACTAAGACAGACACTGTAAACTACAACTACATGCAGTACATGTATTGCAACATGTTGATATGTAAGCTGTCAATAGACATCTTGTAATTACACTCACAGTTGGGTAGTATCTCTGATAGCAAGTTTATTACAAGTAATTTATTAGTAACAATTAATTGTATTCTCGTAGTCTGGTAAACAGGAGGAAACTTCTCATATTCAAAATTCCCATAAGCCAATGGGAAACATGCAAACCTGCCATCTTGAATATCCTGATGGTGCATTATGGGAAATTTGATGATAAACATAAATCAACCATTGTTATGAAGAATCTTGTCACATTCTCTATAACCACAAATAATCTAATCAAGGTTAGCCTGACCCTTGGGGGGAAGGCTATTCTGTTGATTGCCCCATATTAGGTATTACGATTATTGCTGCTAATCCCTTGGACCTTTGGCTCTGAGCATGCCCAGTTTGAATTACAAGTTCCATGTTGAAGTATTTGTAAGATAGTATTTATGAGATCTGATGGGATGATTTGTTGCTATATGTATAGGAGTAGGTACATTGTACCTGTATGTAATGTTACAACAGATTTGTGTTAACTACATGTATTTCCATACAATGTATGTGCATAATAACATATGTACGGTGCAAATAAAGGTGGCTTTGAGCTTTAAATTCAACACACACACAAGGATATACATCCAAAACTTGATCTAGAGTTTAAGTCAGTTACATGTACCATGGTAACTACTATGAAATATCTATCTGCCAACATTAGGAAAAAACTTAATGATATTTCCATTTATAGTACCTGTAATTTGTCATCATTTTTCATTTAGTTTTGCCTACTGCCAAAAAAAGCAGAATCTTTATGGCAGCAGTTCAATCATCCTACTTACATGTATGTGAATTACCTGTTTACTAGCCGTTGATACATGTAGTACACTTACAGTGTACAAAATGTACATGTATACTGTGTATTGTGGCTTGATGTTAATGTGTAAACAATACAAATAGACAATCATTTGTCAACAAGGTAGAAATTTTCAGCATGCTGATAGAGTTTGATTTATACTTGGCAATTCATACATTCTACCCGGTACATACATGTATGCAAAAACAAGAAAAAATATGGATAACCCACTAAGTACTACTAGTACTGCATGTCTTATCTCTCTGTATATTGACATCAGTACAGTATGGTTATAAAACCACACAGTATTACAATAAATAAACAAGCCTTTCCAAAATTTGCCATGGTGGCACTCTATTTCCTGCCTGTGTATACCTTGGGGGTATACATGATATAGATTACTCAGTTAATCATAGAACATTTCCTTGATACAAAAATACAAAAAACATCCCTCATTTACACTTCTACAGAATACAGAGGGACAAATAAAAGCTCTTAAGAAACGGTACTTCGAGGTGATGATACCCCCAATTTTAGCCAGGGCGCTGTATTCTCAATTTCCTGTTTGCAGTCTGGAAATGACGTATTGCATTAGGTTGAACTGTAGTCACCTCAGACGTCTAATAATTTTCAGGAAATGAAAGACCTTATAATTGTCGAATTTTATATAGTTAAATTGGCGTAGTCAATTGCCACCTGGATGAACTTGCGTCATGAAAAATTATGATTTTCAGACCTTTCAGAGAGATTATCATCATGAATGGTAATAATACAATATAAAGTATACATGACATTTCAATAATGAAGTGATGTAAAGAATATACCTTTCAATATTTTGTTGAAGTGATTTTTCTAGATTTGTGAGAAATGTGAATCAAGTATGCAAGGTACTTCAAATTTTAAAAATCAAGAGACTAGTGTTGATGAAATACTTCACTGTAGTGGTTTACCTGATGAAAACTAATGCAGTATAATGTACACGTTAGAAGCCTTGATTTATGTATATAGTGGAAAACTTTAATTTTCGCCGACATTCTTTCATTTTCTTTTTCCTTAATAAAACAGTTCTTCTTAGACATTTGTTGTATCTGGGTGCAACAAAAAAAAAGTGTTTATTTTTGATAATGAAATTCCTAAACTCTAGACCATACCAGTATTCCAGTATTCAATAACCCATCTTGTCGTGTGTGTGTGTGTGTGTGTGTGTAAATTAAATATACACATACATCACATGTATATACTGATAATCATATTAGTATTAATGATATGCATAAAGATATTAGTAATTACAGTACATTGCATTATGTAAACATTTATAATAACTGTTTATTATAGTAAAACTATATTATATATATTAACTAATTATATCTAAAAACAACATTACCAACTTACCTACCCATTCCTAACAACCTACATGTTTATTTATCGAATTGAAATATGATGGGGCAGTGACATATGACAACCAAGAATGTTCCTGTGAATTCCATTTCCTCTGTAATAAGAAGTGCGGTTTAATACAGACATGAAATTTTTGATGTGAAACTTTATCAAACATGTTTTATTTATGCATCAATTTGAGTCAGTAGAAAGAGTTTGTCAGTTGAACAAATTACGTCAACTTGTGTGTAACTACATTACATACCATAGGGAACTGTTTCTAAAATTGAAAGATATCCTAGCATAAATATCCTTTAGTATATTGAGGTCAACAGGAAATCTGCTTTCCAAGTTTTTAGGATACATGGCGAAGTTTACCTTTTCTTTCAAGTTTTCAGGGAATGTTTTCGTTTTGTTGATGTTAACACTAAGTTATCATATAACGAATTTAAAGAGCCTGTTTTTGTCAGATTTTAACAGAAAAATTGAGATGGTTGTGGAAAGATATATATTCAGTGTAGCATATGTGCAAAAGTATTTGGAATGAGCATGTGAACATGCTGCGGTTTTGTGTCTGACGTACTTAGAATAGATATTGTCCTCCAATATTTTACTTCACACAACCATAGACCCTACGTGTAGTGTCTATATGTATGGCTCAACTGAGAGTAAATTACAAGTAAGATAAGGGGGCCTTGCCACTTCTAGTCAAAGATGAGTACATGTACAAAGGTAATGACAAAATGCTAAAAGGTGAGAAGTATTTTCTGGCTGTGTGGAGAAATATATTGGAAAGTAATAGACATGTATTTTATACACGTATTGGTTTATGTCATTGAACCCATATCCTTATAAAAAAAAATGAAATTTGAAGTAGAGATCTTCGTGAGCTTTCTTCATGTTTTTTTTTGCACAAGAAGTAGATTATTCAAGCTGCTTGTCATTGTTTTCACCTACGTTGTTAGCATGACATGATATAGTCTTTAGATAGTTTGAATGGAATTAGAATGAAGGAAGTTACAAGTGTCAGACTATTGATATGAATTATTTTGTTTTGTTTCCAAGATAATTGGGGTGGGGACAGTCGATGTCAACCAAAATAATGATGTCTGCATGGCCACGCAATGCAAGAAGATGTAACAATAATTGGCTATTTCATTAGGTGGGGGGGGGGGGGCACTTGTGTAAGTTCTCAACCAATTAGGTGGTTAGATAACAAGGGGAGGAAGGACATGGTACACCTCAACTAAAATGAGAATGTCTGTGCTCAAAATGCAAGAAATCAAACTATAAATGGGCTATTTTACCAGATAATGGGTGGGAGAGAAAGACAGTACAAAGGTGTAGAAATGTTTCTGTTGGCACAATACAAGAAATCTAAGTAATTCCTAATTGGTGATTTAACTACATGTATCTATCGATCAGGTCTTAGGGGGGTGAGGGGAGGGGGTGGGCGTGTTGTAAATTCTTGCAGTAAAGATTGTGTCATTTCACACAGTACAAGTAAATCTTAATAGTATTTGTTTTTTGGTGAGAACTATTAATGTAGATGAAATTCTCTTTTTATCATGTTCAGCAGTTTGTTCATTTTTTTGTGTGTGACCCATTTCCTACAACAACTACTGTGTGGTGGTTTGTCTGCTTTCCAAGAACTATACATGTACTTAGCAGACTTTATTTTATTTGGAAAACCACATGTTGACATGGAAGTAACAGTATGTCATATATACTTATGTGTGATGAATTAGGGTGACTACAAACAACAGGAAGTGGGAATTACCATTTTATTGAATAGCAAGTTCCTGTCACATATATGTACAAGAAATGTACATCATTCAATGTAGCTGAACAAGAAATGTATCACTCAATGTACAATCACCAGGAAGGTACAGCTGAACTACACAGACATGAAACGAGAAATGTATGTCGTTATATTTACAAATCACCAGTAGTAATACATGTACATGTACAGCTGAACTACATCATTGTATGAAATACTACATGAACAAAAAATACATCACTCAATGTACAATTCACTAAACAACAGTGCACATCTTTGTATGAAATATACCATTCATTGTACCTACATTTGTACATTGTACATGTATATCGTACTGTACTGTACTGTACTGTACTGTACTGTACTGTACTGTACTGTACTGTACTGTACTGCACTGCATTGCACTGTGATGTACTGTACTGTACTGTACTGCATGAAATATACATATACAAGGAACACATCACTGTACAACTACAAGTCACCAGTACAGTAACACTGAACAGTATCATACAGCTGAACTACATATACATGTACATGGCTGTGTATTGTACATGTATATGGCTGTACAGTACTGTAGGAAATTTACATGAACATATACAGTGTACATGTACAGGGTTCGCACGGTCCTGGAAAACCCTGGAAAACCCTGGAATTTCAAACCCTCCCTGGAAAGCCCTGGAAAACCCTGGAAAAATGCGCCCTACCCCTGGAAAACCCTGGAAAATGATCATGTTCAATCGATCGATTAATATTGACGATCGTCATGTCTGTGCTCGAGCCACTCATTCATATGATTCTGAATCTCGTAAATGTGAAATCGCGAAAATATTTTCAATGTCTTTCGCCACGCTGGGTGATGAATCAAAATTCACGCCGATTGAACCCAGACAGTCAAGCGATCGTTCCACGAGACACTTTGCCCCACAGACCGTGCCTATTAGTTGAATGGGTGCCGCAGTGTTTCTTTCGATCTTGCATATATCAAGTTGTACTCCATACATCTCCCAGTCGTCATTTCAGGGACATGATATTGTAACAGTCCCGGCCGGGGTAACATGTACAGTAGGTCTGTTAACAAGATTATCGCGATCGTAACACTGTAGCGAGTATCAACCTCGATTAGAAATTGTTACAAGTTCGGCGCACGAGCGTCGACTAGTACAAGCTAGGGCTAGGGCCTAGGGAAGTGCAGTTGAATTTCCGGGTTGTGGAAGTACGTGTGTGACTTTTATTTCGTCGATAAATGGGTATTTGTGTTACATGTTCTAAAAGAATAAACTACTGTTTTATGTTGTCGGTACAGTAACGTTCGTCAATGGCCAAGTTGAGTTGAAATCGCGATGTTCCGCAACTCATGGCATCCGTACATAAACATCGCGACGCAAGCGATGAATGTATTCAGTTATTCATAGCTCGAAATTTCGTTACGTAAATGACATTTTTATTCAAAATTTTGAAGAAAAAAATATTTTAGGTGGCCTATAAATCTAGTAACATCAAACCATACAATAACGAGGACAAACTTTAGTTTTTGATTTATTTTTCTGGATATGTCTGAATTAGACTGACGAATGCTGCGACTCAATCTTACACGATCAATGCACCAGCTTGACGAAGCGGCTACTTAGGGGGTTAGGACAGAGGTTTCTCCGTTAATCTTAGCGTGTAAACGTGGTTTTGAAACCAATATCTTGCATAGTGTCGATTGTCTTTAAAATGTTTTGTGACATATGGGAACTGTTGTTGATTTTTCTCGTCCACATCAGACAATTAGATGTCATTCAAAACATATACTTTAGTGTCAACACCCCTGGAAAATGGCCAAAATCAATATGAATACCCCTGGAAAACTGACGAAAAAACCCTGGAAAGTCCTGGAATTTTGTTTTGCTTTAAGTGTACGAACCCTGATGTATCATTCAGTGTACAAATCACCAGTACAGTTCAGCTGAACTACATGTATTGTACATTGAACATGGCTGTACTGTACTGTACTGAACCTTGGCAGGTTGATTTCAAATGAACCAGCAAATGTCGATAAGCTTCTGTAAAATGTACACGTCATCCTGAAACATGCAAAATGTAATTCACTCTTCATTTTATGTACAACTTACTAGGTTCTCCCTGTCCTACTGAAACAATGTCAAAAACACTGATGAATTTTTCAATATCATTTTCCAATAGTTTTATTAGTGCTCATAGACACATTATTAACTCATTGATGTTGTCATATTCATTACATAATGGCATAAAGTGTGTTAAACCATACAACATTACATGCCCAATTTGACAAATGGGAAAATTGCATGTCAATTTAAAAACAATTTCAATAATTGCTCTAATGACTCATCTTAGATCCTTTCATCAACACCCCCAGAAATGAATTACCGGTGAAAATGCGAAGGATGTAAATGTATATTGATGTAGTGATTGATCACAACGTGGTCAAGTATAGGAAGCCTGATCAAGACATATCAACTTATAATCAAGACATGGTGGATGGAACTATATGGGGGTCGAAGGTTACTCATGAGATTAGACAATACTGTATATTACCATATGAGGTCAGAGTTGAAAGGTCACTTTCGAGATAAGAAATTACATGTACATGCATTACCATATGGATCAGACTTTAGAATTCATTCATTAGTGAGGTTTGAAACTCAGCTGTGATTGAACTCTTTCATTTGTATTGAATAAATGATGGATTGTATTTGGGGTCATGATGGGCAAATGGATTGAGTGGCTGACTTGGAATCTGCAGGTTGCAGGTTCGAGTCCCAGCGCTGCCATTTGTTTCTGAATGGTTAAAATCCTTGCGCAAGATATGAACCATGATTGTGCCTGTCAACCCAGCAGTACATGTATAATTGGGGACCTGGTAGGATAGAGGTTGCAATGTGAATGCTTTAATCCCATGTGCTTATAAAGGCTGCAATGGATTGTATGCACCCCAGGGAGTTGAGGAAGTAAAGGGCCACTGCCGCTACAGAGCCCTGCCAGGGATAATATTAATAATTGTAAAGCGCTTAGTAGGGAAACATTATATAAAAACCAACATTTTTATTATCATTATTTCGAAAAAAGCTAGCACATACTGTAACTTAGTGTAAGTGATTTTTGTGTTGTTGATATTTTATTCATAATACAAATCACCATACCAAAGTGATAATAGAAATTGATAATTCATCTCAAGGGTGAATGGAAATGTTTATTTATCAGAGTTGGTCTCCAAATAGCATAGCGACATTACTTGACATACTGTACATGTAGTTGCTCGGCAGAGACTGTTTTCGCGAACTACATGTACATTATAATTGTAAAACCATATTGCCAAGTCTCTGGGTACCTTCGTCACTAAATACATTCACATGATTATAGAAGGAATGAATGAAGAAAGTAGAATAACTGAAAGTGAATTAAGAAACATCACTTAAATACTTTAGATTCTTTTTTTAATACCTGTCCAGCAAGGTTAGATTTAGTAATACAGTATAATAAAAGTGAGTGCCAACTGTGGTATTACATTAGCATGACCCATTTAGTATAAAATTGGACATTTGATTTTATCAGGTACTCAAATTAATAGCAAAAAGCTTGTAAAAAATGAATTAGTCTTGTGGTATCGTAGTGGATTGTCTGACTGAATGACTGTCTTGGACAATAATTTGCTATAATTGGTCAACATATCTCAATGAAATACAAAATGTAGTATGTCAGTAATGAAATAAATGAAAAAAAGTGACATTGGGGGTTGATGGGGGGTAGATATGGCTATAAATGAAAGTTTGAAGAGGATAATGGTGAACAGTTTCTATAATTAGACACTAAGTCTAGTTCTTATACAGTATTGTTAACATTTACACCTCCACTCACAGTATAGTCAAAGTCGTTACTCTGGAAGTCCTGAGTTGCATGAGGTGCAATTTCAAATTTTTCCACAGCCACCCACACATCATGTCTTTGTTAACCAATCACACAATTCTAACCAATAACACAGTCCCTCATAAAGTTAGTGTTTATTGGGGCAGTTATGTAATGTCCAAATATGGTATATTTGTCAGCTCAGGATGCTACATCACTATAACAGTTGGGGGTTCACTGATTGGATGAACAACTTTTTGTGCTGATTGAGGGACTTTGACCAGACATGGTAGAAACTACATTTACATCCAGACTACAGTTTGTATTGTATTATTTGGACATGTGGTGTTTCTAAGTATTAATAGAATTGATAAAATATTTCCCTTCATCAGTCGTGATACCAGGATAGGGACATAATTTATGTGTGTTTTCAAGTACAATGGAATTTATATAATACTTCTCCCCATTAGTCTTGATATACCTCTGGTTATTGAGGTCTCGGTTTTAATACCATGATATGCATAAAGTAAAACTATTGTTGTTCGATGTGGGCTATTAGATAAATGAAGAAGGGTAACTATTCTGCCTCTCCACAATGCATAATTAATTCTGCAAGTAGGTTATTAATGAAATGAAGAAGGGTAACTATTCTGCCTCTCCACAATGCATAATACATGTAACTCTGCATATGGGTTATTAGACCAGAGTAAACATTCTGCGAGCTGTTAAAAAAAATGTGTTCATACAATAACAGTGTTGTCTAGACAGAGTATCAACAAGTACATGCATTAATGAAATATTACAGGTAATTATCAAACTATGCAATGATAATTGCTAGGTTTGCATCTAAGTGTAATATATTTCCCCTTTACCCTATCACCACAGTCAAATATTCATGTAAATACATGTTTGGTTCACCTCATGGTGTTCCTTAACAAAATAATCCAGATAAACTAGATGTGTTTAGTATTGCCAGAAATTCTCACCTGATGCGGCTATGTTTTATGCACGAGCAGGTTACTGTGTGTGAAATAGCTCCTTTATGTACATGTATGCCTTTTGCATAAATTAATGTACATCTTTAATGACTTGATTGTCATACATGTATATAAAACATGCCTCAATTGTTATTTGGCAGAAAACTGTTAAAAAGTATAATACACAGATGTATAAAAGTAAGTATGCTACAAAACGTGTTGTCATTTAGATATCACCTTTTCACCCCTTGCAAGTAAAATGGACTATAAACAGATCCTGCTTGTCAGCCAAACTATTTTCTTAGTTGAGCTGGTACTAGTGGGTCCTATTGTGGTGATATGAACAGAAGCAATATGATACACATGTACTTAAAAATTATGAATATATACAATATAGGATGATTTTGCAAAGGTATAACACTGGTATAAAAAGTGGGGTGGGGGTTCTGATCATGATGTGGTTGTATATGTACATGTATGTTTGTGTGACTTGAGATGACATGATAAAGGAATGTAATATCTAGATTGTACCCAATAACTGAAAAAATATTGTGTAAATTAGCACATACTAAGGACTGGGATACATAGACAACAGATCTCATCACGTGATACCATGGGTACTACAATATGGGTAACAGTGATTGCCGGAGCTATGCATCAATCAATACATGTATGTTAGCCCAGAGACTTGGCTAGCTGGCTTGACAACTGGCTTTATTCGGACAACAACAATTTTGTCAAGTCAGCTAATCAAGTCTCTGGATAATCAAGCCATGGGGGTGCAACTAGCCTGTGTTGCCAGAAATCCAAAAAAAGTTTTGTGTATTTTTAGCATATCGATGCTTCAATACTGTTAATAACATTCAGGCCTGGCAATTTTATCATATATTATATGTGTATGCAACAGATGGAGCAACAGATGAAACAACACATCAAATGTAATCACTCCTGTCATTCTTTGCTTCTCTCCCATTGTATGTACTTAATAACTATCAATATTTGGTATACGTGATGTGGCGTCAATTATTTGGATGAAGCGGCCATATAGAAATTATTATTTCCCACTTTTGAAATATGAAATATTGATTGTCATTACAAATATTTTAGATTCATTTATATATAATTATAAGTAGATTTTTTAGCACAACTGAACTTGTTCAGTAGTGCTATAGGGATCGCCCGGCGTCTGTCTGTCTGTGTGTGTGGATGTGTGTGTGTGTGTGTGTGTGTGTGTAAACAACTTAAAGTCAAAAACCGCTGAACCGATTGCCACGATATTTGGTGGGTCCATTACTTTGGGTGTCTAGTTGGGAAATTGTTCAAATCAAAATGATCGCATCACAGGTGTGTGATTTGGGTCAAAAAATGTGATTTTTGGTCAAAAAACTTAAACTCAGAAACTACTGGGCAGATTGGTGCGAAATTTGGTGGGAACATTCTTAAGGGGGTGTAAAGTAAGATTTGTTCATGACGGGATGATTCCATCAGTGATATGCAAATTAGGGCTAAAAATGTGTCTTTTTGGTTAAAAATCTTTAATTCTAAAACTACTGAGCAGATTGGGCTGAAATTTAATGGGAATGTATCTAGGGATGTATGGACGAAGAAATATTAAGCATACCATGATTCCATGAGTGATATGCAAATTAGGTGTAAAAATGTTCATTTTTGGTCAAAAACTTATATCTCAAAAAGTACTTGGTCAATTAGTCTGAAACTTGGCAAGATGTTTCTGAAACTGTTATTCTGCAGATTTTCTTAAAAACATTTTGACAAAATTGGCCCTAGCAACCATGACCACACCCTTTAGCAACAACCAAATGGCAGTATATTTTGGTCAAATAACAACATCATCTGGTAAGCAAGTGAGTAAACATTCAAAAAATGTATGCAAATACCCTAGCAACCATGACCACGCCCATAGCAACAGCCAAACGGTGGTGTATTTCACAAAGATAACAGGGTTTAATAGACAATTGAATAAACATTCAAAAAATGTATGTAAATTTTCCTAGCAACAAGACCACGCCCATAGCAACATAGACTAGCATATGGATAAACATTTTTAAAAACTACAGTTGTGCTACAACGCCATTGGCGGTATTTTTAATGATTTAATATTAAATCTTCAAAAAAAAAAGATGAACATTCATTCATCATTATATATGAATTATGTAAAATGGAATGTTATAGAATGTACTTATAACAATATAAATACAATGCAAATTTCATTTCAATTAATTTGAATATTATAATGAATATTACAAATGGTACAGTTGCAGTAGGGTAGGCTGATCATCTTCATTTAGTGTTTATTACATGGTGATTATATCCACTAACCATGGCATGCACAGCTACATTTGTGTATAAAGTTATCGCATGTAATCAACAATAGTTTGTGTCAATATCAGTTTGCAGATAGCTTGCTTTCCATAGTAGTATATGTCCTGTTGTTGAAAAGGCAGACAAAAAAAACATTTCAAGTGTTGTGTGAAAAACAGGAAACAAAGCAGAACATTTACATGTATGTCTCCTTAATCTAAGTGTTATATCTTCTGGGAACTTCATTGTTAACTGACATGATGGGGAAGTTGATAGAAGGGTTTCCAATTCAGTAAATGAAATTAAAAAAGACAGTCTGAAGTGCTGTTGTTTGTCCAGTAAACCAGTATTTCACAATTGAATTTTTTTTTGATGATCTTCTCCTCACATTGTCACTTCTGTTTTGATAACGAAATACAATAGTGAATGGTGATGGAAAAGTTAATATATTACTATAGTATAGACTTCAATACAAAGTACATTCAGGAATGTGTGTACAATGTTGATCATATATATTTATCGCTGTCTTTTGTATAAGTAGTGATTCAATACAAAAATGGCTTGAATATTGAACTAGTTTTGCACCTGCGCAGGACTTTTTCAAGAAGTCGTTATCTTTGTAGTTCTTTACAATACTTTGGGTGGTTTTCCCAACGTGTGTTGTTCCTGTATTGATACAAGGTACTAGAAGTTCCAGGGGTGATGTGTGAACTTAACAAGTTTTAATTCGATCGTGGCACCCTTTTCATTCAAAGTTTATTGAAGCAGATACACAATTTCTTTGTTATTTTCCACGGTACACTTACTTCCATTGGACGTGTTCCAACATAAAGATTAATTTCATAAGGGATTGGGAACTAGGAGTAGTCAGTCATCCAATGTTATCACTTTCTAAGATATGCTCTAAAAAACATGTGATTATCATGATGGTTACATTTTTACACACCACTGACTTTTGTTGTGTACGACGACCGTGTACAGTATGATGAGTTGGCAAAGACAAAAGATACCCTGGATGTTCCGTATATACAATCATTTCTCCGCAGTTCATAGAAAGTTCATACTGTATTTATCATGGTTCTGTTTGTGATAATGTATGCATTCAAAATATGTTTGCCGCACGTAAAGTCTGGTGTGTGTGTGTGTGTGTGTGTGTAGGGGGGGGGGGGGGTAATTTTGGATATAAACAAAAAAGAGTGGTAGTTTTGAGGGTCTCAGAGGTATATAAGGGTCTACTACTAGTCCAGTAACACAGCATATGGTTGGGATATGCATTTAACTCTTCCAATTCCTGAAATACATTGGTGAGATTATTAGTGCAGGCCAAGGTTTAATATCGTATGTTTAGTGAGCTGGCAATATGTTGACATTGTGCTAGTGCCATTTGGCCAGTTACAAATGTGCATGTAATAATACCAGCCCACTGTTTGCAGTGGGGTAGCCTCAAGTTACCATAGGGCAGGTGCAAGGTATCAGATTAGTCTAAATGCTAAGGTGTTTGGTAAAGAGATTTTCAGATGCAAACCCAATGGATAGCCTCAACACTAGTGTCAGGTCTATATAATGTATTGTAACGCTTCCTGTTGCTAACACCTGTTGGTAAGATGTAGTCTTAGCCTGATATTAGTAACCCAGTAAGAAAGGGGTTCTTGAACTGTACTTTAATAATAATAGAATCTTAATTATATGTCACCTGTCACCAATCTCGCATTCTGATTGGTCGAGACCCCTACAGATATGCAGCTGTATTTTTCATCAACAGCTGTACTTTTGCTTGTTGTATCAAGTGGTCATTGCATGTCCCCCTTGTACACAAACCTGCATGTAACAGACAACTAGAAATTCAGCTATAGCCAACATTTCCAAATGCCAAATTTATTGTCATCCATACAAAATATCATCATTGTATATTTTGTAACAAGTCTTTGAACTATACATTTTGTGTCACACGGAAATCGTCAAAAATTCCACACAGAATGGCGAAACTCCAGTGACAGCAAACGCATGATTGTCACACGATCGTAAACATGAATTCCTAAATGTATAAACGATATCAAAATTACCGCTACAGAGAGTGCAGTTTTTTGCTTAACTAGAACAACAAAGCATATCACAAACATTCCTGTACATTTAATAGAATACAGTATGCAAAACAAGGACGCACTCATTTTCAGCAGAAGGTTATTAGTTTGAATATGTCACTGAGTGATATGCAAATGGTGAACATTACGTCATACTACAGAGCAAACGCGCACTCTGATTAGATGATAAAAGTTAAGGCTGAGATATAAACAACCACATTGCAGTCATCAGAGGGTGCATGATAATAACATGGAAGTGATTTAAAAAAAAATGAAACAGCATTTTTATAAGACATTCAAAAATTGAATTCCTAGTCGCAGGTGGCATATAAGTATATGCTATTTGCTAAATACTGTTCCAGATTTTGCTACTCGAGGTAATTTTTCAGCTTGTCATTATTACCGGAAAAATGACCTCTCGCAGCAAGATATGGAACGATATTTGGCAAATAACATATACTCTAATATACACATGAAATTCTATATTTATCAATTTGTTAATAAGTTATTGTCTTACCAAGTGTAGGTCAAGGCCATGCCTAATAGATATTGAAATTATGGGTACTATTAATATGCCCCAAATTATTTGCTCAAATGCATTTATGATTTATTAAAATTTAATCATGTATAGTATGGTATTGAAAGAACCCTAATATATGTATTGAGCAAAAAGCAATATCTCATCTCGTTTCCCTATTATTGTTTCTTGTTGTGGTTTCTCTCTCATAAAGTGTATCATGACATCAATATTTCATTGAAATGGAATATTATTGTATGTTTCCTTGGCAACACAGCGTTGGTAGGAAGAAACACAAACATCAGTTGTTTTGCAGTGATATTGGAATGTGTTTTGATACATTGTATGTACAAGTGTAAAAACAACAAATCACATACTTTAGTCACGATTGTAAGTTTGTGGAATACACTACATGTGTTCTTTTCATGTTTTCCGAGAAATCAGTGGTTGGTTATATTGTATTGC
Organism: Glandiceps talaboti; assembly: GCF_964340395.1. Taxonomy (NCBI): domain Eukaryota; kingdom Metazoa; phylum Hemichordata; class Enteropneusta; family Spengelidae; genus Glandiceps; species Glandiceps talaboti. The sequence continues at coordinate 12,423,967 of NC_135560.1, read as the reverse complement.
TTTAAATGCTTTCTCCTGAAATCTGAATAGAAATACATCAAAATATAAAGCATTTTACTTCAGATTTTATCGTTAGTGAAAATCATGTAGGTGGCCAAAACAGGGAAAGGGTGGGGGGGGGGGGGGGGGGGGTTTAATCAGCAGTAAATCTATGGGGGAAAAATCAGATTGTATGACAAAAACACAAACCACTTTGAAGGTGAATTGCACAGATAAGTAGCATCTTGTATTTGTTTTCTGTAATTAATGACTGCTGCATGGGAATGTTTTATTTACAATTTGATCTAAACTACAGTCAAGCAGTGTAACCTTTGACCATGACCTTTGACCTCTACACCATATTAAAGTCTGCATATACATGTATGAACCTGTTCATTTACAATATGCGCTCGAGCTCAAAGGGTCTTGTTGATGTTTTCCAGGTTTACTGAACCTTAATTTATGGCTTATTTTGATTTGTAAAGTGGAGACAGGAATATTATTATCAACTTGCCTCCTGACTTGCATACTATCTTTCACCCAAAAAAACAAACTTTTCGTTGACTTTAATTTTAAACAAGAGTTACCAATGTTAATTAGTGGAAGGACATGAATCAATTCAAGACAGTTCCTGGATGAAAAATAATGTTTTGTTTACTGTGTATTACTTCTTCTCCATTACTTTAAATTTTACTAAGCGTGCAAATTTAATAGGAATATTTATCATGCACTGAGGCTTTTCATTTTATCTGATTTCAGAATTAATACAATATTTAGACACATAAATCAAATTTTGTGTGTGTATTTTTCATGTAGATTATTAAGATAAATGAAACAATGGTATAATGGATAAAATGATGATTTCTGTCGGTTGCCTTCCCAGACCTTGATTAATTTTAGCACAGTAGCCACTAGCACTATTAGCCCATACCAGATTAGAATTTCATTGGAAGAAAGAGTCTAAGCTGTGTGTCCAGTGTTTTTGTTGAGATTTTGGAACCCCAGTGAGTAATAGAAAGGGAGAAATCTCTTAAAACTGGCATAATTTCCTATTAATATACATGTAGTAATGCAAATGTACTGTCATTTTGGTTTGGAACCATGTTAGCGTGTACCTAATTTGCCACCCTTTTACAAAAAACACTGTTGGTTAGCAACTCAACCGTTAGTTTATCAACCTTTCGAATGTGTCAAGTGATTTTCACAACTCTGGTCGAAAAGGGGTATAATTTAATGTATTTTGAGTTGCTACATGTACAAAGACAACAGGTGGTGTTACAAGTGTTTTCTCAGTCTATGTACATGTACAACCATGTACCATCTACTAAGCTGATGAACATTTTTGGTCATGTAGACAGTAACTAACGTTTCATGTTAAAAATACACAAAACTTTTTTCAGAAACAGTTCAATTCTTCTGATTACCTGAACTACATGTATCTGTATCTGTCTATGTATTAGTCATACTCATAGATTATGTTAATGGTACTGTGTATACTGAATTGATATCCATGTGTAAACATTACTTAATTTATTGTCAACAAATTGTAGATCTGTTGTGGGATGCTGATTATTTGATCCCTTGGCATTCTTATAGGCTTCAGCAAAATCCAAAATCACTGAAACTGACATCAGCTTAAAAAGACGATATAAAAGTGTTCTTCCAATCTGTTATAACTGTACATGTACATCTGATGAGAAGAAACCAATAACACAGAGGACCATATAGAAAACAATGGAAAATATAACTACCTGAACTAGACACTGACAGATGAAAAAAATTAATTAAAAAACTACCTAACCCACCTATTCTAAAATTGAGTGTAATTGGAACCACACAATTTTTTTTAGGCCTTAGCTGTTGTTATGATATATACGTGTACCCAAATACTGCACATGTACAGCTACAAGGTATTGCAGTTACAAATATGGTATTAGGATTCAAATTTCTGTAATTTTCAAAAGTTGCCTTCCAACATTTAAGATGAAATGCCTACAAAACCTATACATTATATATATATATACATTTTTACTGAGCTTGACCACAAAAAGTACAGTTGGTGATATAATTGGGTTATTTGCCCAGTGAACCTTGATATTTACATACAAGTCATGTACGTTGTACGGTCAGGTACACCACCAACAATGTATGTGTCTGATATGAATAGACACAAAGTCTGCTTTGTAGCACGTCTTATTTTATAATTACCGGTGACTCTCTAATTATGCCATTAAACCTTCATCACATTTTATGAGATTTCAAATGCCAAAGAGTAGGAATTTCAAAATGAAAATCAATAGATTTATTAGAACATTTATTACAGTGTACATACTTGTATTACTGGCTCTGAGTGGTTTTAAGTTTGGCCACAGCTGGATTTGCACTTAGTTTTATGTACAGCTGTATGTAAATATTAAATATTTTTAAAAATGGTAATTTTTGTATGTCAATATATATATGTAAATACTGCATAATTGATATTTCCTCAAGTATCATGGGTGTCTCTGCTGTCAAGGATAGCTTCAGAGGACTTTTGACTTTCTGTTTGAAATTCTAGTCTTTCTTTTTACGTTTTATTTCTAATTTTGAATTTGCTGGCCTCAATGTCAGGTTTTAGCTGACAAGGTACATGTACCAGTACAGAGGTGCTCTAGTTACTTCAACAAACTCAACCCTAACCCTAACCCAACCCAAAGATGGAATAGTGGCGCAAAATACAGAGAGAAATCTTGATTAGGAACACCCCTACCTTTCATGTTTTCACTTCTAATTGTGAGCAAAACGTAGCGACACATGGCCCTTTCATAGACTTTTTGTACGCTGGATAAAAGATGAAAATAAAGTAGCCCAAAGTAGCATACAAATTCTAACAATATAATCAAAGTGTTGTATGAGATTACTACATTTTAGTAATTTACAGACAGAATAAAATGTAAAATCCCTTGGTTAATAACATGCATTTTTCTCCTACTAGTTAACATCTGCTTAATCTGAAATAAAATTGAAATTTCAACCTTAGCACATCATATTCATGTAATTTCTTGGTTGACACCATGTTTTCTGCTCCAAGCACTACACATGCATAATTACTATGAAATGCATGAGAATAAGTCAACCTTGTTCTATTTTGACTCTAGATAGCATGAGGTAAAATGTTATTGCAGGTACTGAGAATTGATAGCACTGCGTAAATCTATATCTACGTGTGTACCAAGTAAAAAAATCCATCAACATCCAGACTCGAGACTTACAAATGTACCATGTGTTCATTGAGATATACACTGTATATTGTGTAAATGATGTGTGGGTGATCATGTATGTAAAACTGTGAAGTTCAAAGTCAACCTGTACATTGTCATCTTTAGTTTAGATCCAAGACTCTTGTCATATACATAAATTGCATGTATAAATTAATATAAGAAAACTCCTTTCATTTTAACCCCCAAAAATGGTATGTAAAGATGAACAAGGACATAAAATTTTTAAATAGACTAAATTTTATATCTGTAGAAAAGAAAACATACATACATTCTTGTCATACATACATACATTCTTGTCATACATACATACATACATACATACATACATACATACATACATACATACATACATACATACATACATACATACATGTACATACATACATACATACATACATACATACATACATACATACATACATACATACATATATCATACGTACGTATGTATGTATGTATGTACGTACGTACGTACGTACGTACGTACGTACATACATACATACATACATACATACATACATACATACATACATACATACATACATACATACATACATACATACATACATACATACATACATACATACATACATGTACATGTACTATTTCTAAGACATTGAGGTATTCAGTGTACTTTAACAATAAAGAAAGTAATAGCTTTGGGAGACATGCAACCACTCGAAAATAATAATCTGTTAAAAAAAAAGAAAATGAAACTAAACATTTTTATGGATAATAAACGTAGAGTAATAGCTTTCCCTGTAATATATGTAATAAAATATGGATTGGGAAGCTATAAAAAAGCCAGACAGAAACTGTCCAATGTTGAAACAAAGGTTAAAGAATGTGGAAAAAAAGTCAGCAGAATATTAAATATAGAAGGATACACCCTGACCCAAATAATTCAGAATATCAGGATTTGAAAAAGAAGACAATTTATTAGTTAGTTGGATTGAGAAAACCAATTTTGTGGATATGACAGGAAATGATCCATCTATAGTTTGTACACCCACACTATCTGTAGTAAAGTACACCCACATGTGTCTCCTGAATGTCAGCAGAATGGTTAAACCACATTAGGGGAAGTGAAAACAAGATAAAAAAATTCCTTTTTTTGCTCTTTCTTTTTCGTCATGCCAGCTATGAATGTTTATGCTACCTTGAGTGAACCACATTTTTATTGAAGTCATTAACAGAAGTAATATATTTGGTCTTTTGTACATGTCTGTAGGTGCTTCGTGTTATTGAAACTGTAGATTTGAAGGTCATTATCATATCAGGATTTCGTTCTATTATTGAGATTCTGAACCCTAAGAATATTTAGAAATCAAACCATACTAATATAATTTAGAAACCATACTATATTGGTAACGATGGTTAAAAATACTTGTATATATGTAGCTTTGTATACATATTCTTACAGTTTAGGGCCATCGTTCGTACATGTTATTGTATTGATCACTTGTGTGGTCTTGTATGTTAGTTATCTTATTAGACAGACAAGACAAGACTTATGACAGACAGACAGACAGACAAAACTTATGACAGACAGACACAGACAGACAGACAGACAGACAAGACCTTTGACAGACAGACAGACAAGACTTGTCACTTATGACAGATAGGCACACAGACAAGACAAGAGTTATGACAGACAGACAGACAGACAGACAAGACAAGACTGTTATGACAGGCAGGCAGACAGACATACAAGACTTCTGACAGACAAACGGACAGACAAGATTTATGACACAGACAAGACAAGACTTACGACAGACAGACAGACACAGACACAGACAAGATGACTGTTATGACAGACGAACAGACAAGAATTATGACACAGACAAGACTGTTATGACAGACAGACAAGACTTATGACAGACAGACAAGACAAGACTTAAGTCAAGAAAGACAGACAGACAGACAGACAAGACAAATGCTTGAGAATGCCAGCAAGCTATGTGTAGATGTAATGTTGACATTTGTGCTCATACAAATGTTTCGAGTTTTATTTATACAATAAACTATGAACAATTGATAAGAATGACGTCACAGGAACATCATTAACAAGATGTGGACTTTTGGTAATACCACAGAGTAAAACTAGCTTTATAATTCTAATAAGCTAAATCAGACGGCTTTCTTAAATGTCAGAGAGTGTTACCATGGGTGTGATTTATCACCAAGTTTGATAAAGAGTGAAGCTTGCTTTACTACATGCATGTCTCTTTGAAGTCCTGAAGGTATAGCTTAGATTAAATTACTGCTCTAAATTAACACTATAAATTAAAACAGTTTCTTTTGTCAGCAGAATTACCCTGTAGATGTTTTTGTTGTTTTTCATAGCTTTTTTAGTTGAGTTATTTGGTTGGTAGGCTCAACAGCTCTTGGCTAACTGTGGTAGTAGGACTGAGGTCAATTGACAGGTCGAAAAATGTAATCGTGTGCATTTCAAATCTATAAGATTACTAGTAATTCTCCTGATCTAACGAGTGACATGCCTGCACAAATCCAAAGTTAGATTTTTTTTTTTTTTTTTTACAAAGATTGGAATTTTTTCAACAAAATTTTTTTTGTCTGTATGTGACTGGTGGTGTACATCTGTATGTACACATGTATGTGTAAGTGTGCAAGTCAAACTCTGTATTTTGTGTGTGCTCATGGGTGCATGTGTAGGTACGCATGCAAGCAAGCATGTTAACAAATTCTGATGTGTAATCTAAATTGATAATCCCATTTAGGTAATCTAAATTGTTGACCTTCTTTTTATGTTGTAGGCTAAAACATGTGTGAAACCAAGTATCCAGTTCAAAGGAAACCAGGGGGTAAGTATGCCATGTCAAAAAAAGACATTAGATTATTACATAATTTAATCAGTGGAGTGTAGGTATAAAAAGACACTGCCATACTGTAGTCATGACAATATTACTTTGCAGTATTTGTGTCCATTCTTTTGTTTCCCATTTTCAATCAAAAATGGATTGTGTAGAATTGAATTACAATGTATAACTTAAGCAACCGCCGTCATTTTTCGCATATCTTAAAATACACGTACATGTATTGTGTTCATACATGTTTTCAGAGTGATACTAATTTGTAACATACTGTGTACAATGTTTGAACAGAATACTGTAGCCATATGTTTTTCGGCACAGGGATATATTTTAGCTGAATAGGCGAAAAAGCTTTTTTCTGTGGAAATAAGTCCCGCTGCCACACTTTATGAGTTCTCATATTTCTATATTTAGCTGTAGTGAAAAGTGACAACAACAGGTGCACTGAATACTGTGGACTACATGTAACTGGATAAGATATTTCCAAGTACAAGTAGTGTATACTTTCCCCTTGCATTCTCTGCCATATTGAAGTCTACCTGACATGTCCTAAATTGCTATTTCGCCAAAGTTTTCACGTGGCAAAATAAATATGTTTATAGTATACTACAGGTTCTTTGTTTAATACCTGAAACAGAATTTTATCACAATACATTATTTTACCAAGTGCATCTTGAAATAATGAACATTTGATTTCTTGGTTGACACCACGACATTCATTACACTGTAACACATGCATTCATACAGGCACGTATGACAATAAGTTGATCTAACCCCATTTTGACCCTCTAGCGTGAGGTAAAATTCTATTACGGTGGGCACCCAGCTTCAGTGTAGTTTATGTAGTTGAAATAAGACAAACTGCATGACCTGTTTCATATGTAACCACTTTGATGTACACATCTTGCCGGCTGGACTCTCTCACCAGTCCATGGGAGCATCGCTATTAGCTGTTTTGTATGTACCAATATCTACCGAATAATTGTACTAGAATATCCCTCATCGACTACATAGGACTGATCATTTGTTGACATGTTACTGCAACTCTGTGTTATTGTGATGCCCGAGCATTGCAGTAACATGTCAACAAATGATTAACCTTACATGTATGTGGTCGATGAGGGTCCACAGTACAATTATGCAGTGGATATCATCAGTGCATACAAAACAGCCCCATTTAGCAATGCGATACTCCAAGGACTGTGAGAGAGTCTACTTGCTGTCATATTTGTTACACCTCTTCAGCCATTGCGTCATGTTGTGTCAGCATGGTGTCAACTCTCCAAACTAAACCAAGCTTCCCAATATGATTACAGTAAAGTATGAGATACCATGCATGAGCCAGGTTCAACACAAAATATTGAATATTTACTCAGGTTGTTCTACATCATTCGTTCAGCTGTGTTCGACATTATGAGTCAAAATGCTTAAAAGTGCCATTACTTTATATTACTGGCGATGATATCATTATATTATTCCCCAATATTTTTTCTCATTCAGCCGGAAAATACTTGTGACCTAAAGGGTCTAGAGACTTAGGTCACTCATGTTTTCCTTGTCTGAACGAAGAAAAATATAGGGGAATAATATCTAATTATATCAATATAACATGTCACAGTATACACAGACTACCATGTCATCATTCCAGATGGAACATCTTGGCAAGTAAAGTCCAACGAAAGTAGTACATGTACTGAACTCACCAGATTGTCCATTTTTATACTCTTATATTTTGGAAATTTAACTTGATGAAAAAAAATTATATAACTAAAATCAATTTTCATTTTCAATCATAAAAATATTCTCTTGAGATGTGATAAAATATTATATCCTGATATCATCGTAAAAAAAAAACATGAGCCTCTTTGCGGTGGTACTTATCTTCATAGCGTCAGTTGAAAAATTATACTCTGGCATGCCAGAATGTCTGGTGTTTTCAATCACAAGGTTATCGGTCCATCTCAGGTGAATTACAATGCAAAATTCCCATATTTGGTCTGTGATATACAATATGAAAATTATGCTGTACAGAAGGTTTTTTTATGATTGTAGAATAAACTAGTCAGTATGCTTCATTGTTAATGGAATGTTTGCAGCCTCTGGTTGAGATCGAAAAGATAAATAAGCAGTGAAGAAGAATCAAAACTGCTCCTGAAGGAAAGTGAATAATAATAAAAATAATATTGATTTTTTTTTTTTCCTTTCGTTTTAGGTCATATCTTTGCCAGGACGAACGTCTTCGGATGGCAAAATGAGAAGAAATACGTTCAATTTCAATATGGCATCGTACGATGCGCCGGGAAGCCTAGAATGTGTGCATCAATGTAGAAATAGGTAAGAAACTGACAATTTAAAGTCACTTATATGCCAAATATGATTAATTCATGTTTGATTTTCATCATCTCTGGTACATGCATGGATGACTAGACATGATTTTGTATTTCATGATTGATGAGAATATTATCAACAAATAGTGTGATTTAGTGAACTAAGGAAGATTTGAAATGAGTTTGTTTGGAGAGATGAGCTCATGTGGTGTGTGTTGACAATGCCTTTTAATATACGTGTGTATACATGCATGTCCATGTTCATAGCCATGAACTTTGGGTGGGTACGATAGATAACTAAAGAGGCTGTAAACTTTGTTGTTGTCACTTGGTCTCTTTCATAGTCCTTCCACTCAACAACAATTAAAAAACATTCTTAGAAATTACTCATGTCTGTTTTTACGAAGATTTAGAACCTAGGTTGATGATGAAATTGCTTACTACAATAGCTTCCTTTGAGTTATACAGTAAATTTGAGAGAAAAAAATCTTGACTTGGATGTATATTACCAAGTTTCAACCCCAGGCAAAACCACCACTGCCATGTTTTTAGACTCGAAAAACCACCATGCCAATTTTATTGAACATGAAAAAACGCCACTGCAATGATTTTGAACCTGATGTGAAATGATTCACCATATTCAGTGTTTGTTATGGTAACATTTCAGTGACAAACCTTTGTAAACAAATCTAATGTCTTTAATATGAATAATTAACATTTTGCCAGTCTATCCCTAGAGGGAGCTGTTTAAATTGCAATGACCAATTATATACAATTTGTATTAGGGGAAAAGATGAAGGTTTACTATCAAATTTTTACGACTTGATTGTTTTACTGTCAGCAAAGACGTATATTCTGAAACTTTTTATGGGAAAAGTGATGAATTCAGGTTTGATAGATTAAAACACAGTTTATTGTACATTTAATGTGTCATAATATATTTAGTTGTAGATGAGAGTTATGAATGATTCATAGTTTACTGGTGATGATTAGATAATTAATTTGTAGAATGTAGTCTTCGTATGAAACAAAAATAGCACAGGAAATCATTCATATCTAATGATGTCCCTTTGATATATATATGTTAGAATGTTTCTGTATATAAGCATGGAAGAGTAATCCAATCCATTCATAGTAATATCAGTTATTTTAAGCATTCCATAAATAGTATCGATGTTGAAATGAAAGTGAAATAAATGTCTCCCATGGATTTTACTGTGTTAAGCGACAAAAAATAACTGTGTTTCCGATAACATGGCCTCAGAGAATAGGTAGATAGGTTGGGATTGTATTTTATTTTATCTTTTTAATTGTTTTTATTTTTGAAAAATATTGCTTCGACCCAAACACAAATGAAATGTTGGTCAGAATGCCCCTTCGGTGATAGTTTGAAGAAATATGTACAGACATCGCTGGGGAAAGAAAACAGACATGCATGAAGGTCAAGAAGACAAAGAATTTCTAATCTTTTTATTGAAATGTTTAAAAAATGTTTAGGGTTTGGGCAGCTTAAAGTCGGGTTATCGGAAACACACATTTTTTTTTTATATTTTGACTTACTGTTAATAAAGAAATGAAAAGATTCATTGTCAGTATCGGTTTCAGACTACTTTGTCGAAATCTGTATTTGTTAATACCAAATATTGAATTCTATAAATAGAAAAATGTTTGGTTTTACTGAGTATTATTGTATCACCAGTTTAACTTTTGTGTGACGTATTTAGAGTAATATGTCCGTGTCAGACTTGTAAGAGTTATATTTGTACTCCGGATATGAAAAGAGTAAAGTGATTGACCAGATTAGTCAGGATGGATAGTGTTACCCTGCTAGTAGTCATTTCTCTCCACCATAGTGTACCTTTCTCCCAACAAAAATACTCTACTTTGAAAACTGAAACAAAAATTTATATTGTTGGTGTGAGTGATTTGGGCATAATAGGTTAAAAAACAAGTCACTGGCCTGATTTGTGTGAATAAAAATCATATCATTAGTTGCACTTCAAATGCCACATTAACTTATACGCAATCATGGCTTGAATATGGCTTGAATCTTCGACTAGTTCCATATACCTCAGCAGGCTTATCATGTGAAAATTTACTCTAAAATCATCTTTATCATATTCAGATACATTGGGGATGAAATTTTCTCTCAGGATTGACTATTCATACAATAATGTTGAATCAGTCTGTATAAAATGAGACTATTTCTTTCGTAGGAATTATAAAACTCACATGGAGGTGCAGGGAACTATCCAGACCAAGTTAAAGATTTTGGCTACGGATGAAGTCTACCAGGATACTAAGGATAAGATGGCGCTGGCGCAGGAAGAAATGAAGAAGTCAACGTAAGTGTCATAGCTGAAATGTAAAGCCTTCTGTAACTGTAACTGTATTTTTCATCATATTTTATCTCACTTTCTGCTTCTTATTAGTATCTATAGTCTTGTAATTGCTTATAAGTATGTATGTTTGCCTACCCGGTAGTAATCAAATACTACCAGAAACAACAAATTTGTTAACAAACAATCGAAAGGTCTATTTACACATGGACAGCAAATCTGTGTAAACAGTAACTGCAAGAACTAGTACTGGTAGTAGACTAATAACTTCAGCTGATTAGAAAGATTGAATCATTTTCAGTAAAGGTTTGAATAATTTTCAACAGCGTTAAAAGTAATGAGAAAATAGCAAAATATTACTGCTATTGAAGCTTTAAAAATGTATTTTATGTGTTTGTTATTCACACCAAATGATCATTTCAGACACTCAACAGTAAACTAAAGGAGGTAGGTAATCTGCTGGCCAGAACGTGAGTGTCTGGATAACTGGGGTATTGTTCAGTTGAGTTAAACTGAGTGACAGCCTTCGTTTACAGCTCTTGAAAAATTAATCAACCCAGTCCAGTATAATGTTGATTTTGGCTCTATTGGCCATTTTGCTGTGGTTCTATTCTTTTCAAATCATGTCAGGTTAAACCAGTGAAAGCGAAAGGTCAAGTAGAACAGTACTGGTATTTGAATGTGTTGATGTATGACTTTATTGATTGCCATGGCACAATGCTTACTGTACTTTAAGTTAAGTACAGTGGATATGACTATACCATGCTATGCCACAGACCACAGACACTCAAATGAAAATACCACTAAACATGCTTTGGATTGTAAGCTGGTAATGCATGTAACTTAATTGCCATGAATCAGGTGACGTGTCACCTTTACCTGTGAACTAAGGATGCATTCTTTTAATTCTGAGCTGATAGTGATTTCCACATCATTACACACTCACACATACACACTGTCATACATATGTACATATACCGTACCTACATGTATGTACACACATACACACACACACCCACATACATACATACATACATACATACATACATACATACATACATACATACATACATACATACATACATACATACATACATACATACATACATACATACATACATACATACATACATACATACATACATACATACATACATACATACACACACATGTACATATGTACATGTATACACATACATAGATACATACACACACACACACACACACACACACACACACACACACACACACACACACACACACACATCAAGGACTATGAGAGAGGCAGACAGAGAATTAAGTTGTATGCATAATACATATATTGCAATACGTAGGTGGCCTTCATAAACATACATGGACATCCAGGTATTACCTGTACATTTTTGCCCAATGCTTATAGCCAGTAGAATGATCTCATGAATAGAGCAGATGCATTTTACGAATAATGAATGTGAAATTTTTGCACAAACAAATGGGATAAAAATAACTTGTACAAGATGAAAATAGTTAAGATAAGAATTCAGCAATGAGAATGACATGATAAAACTAACAGTAGCAAGATAGTCTAGAAATGGTGACAAACTACCTCCATTGTTAGTAGTAGTATATATGGGAGCAGAATCAAAGTATATATCTTTATTTTGAAACATTTTTTGTCAGTGCATCAGATTATTAGATTTATACAAGCTGGTACGAGTAGGTATCATGTTCCAAATGTTTATCATATAAGTTTGTAAGTACAATTTATTAATGATGGAGGACCATTACGATGATTAATATCATCATAGTTGTTATCCATATGGTGATGTTGCTATTAGCTGTAGTTGCCCGGGGGATGCTCTAGATATTATATATAAAAAAGAATGATATCATGCACAAGCCAAGTTGTACATATTTGATCAGAAAATACAGGATTAAAATCCATATGGTAATGTTACTATCAGCTGTAGTTGCCCTGGGGATGCTCTAGATATTATATATAAAAGAGAATTATGTCATGCACAAGCCAAGTTGTACATATTTGATCAGAAAATACAGGATTAAAATCCATATGGTAATGTTACTATCAGCTGTAGTTGCCCTGGGGATGCTCTAGATATTATATATAAAAGAGAATTATATCATGCACAAGCCAAGTTGTACATATTTGATCAGAAAATACAGGATTTATATCCATATGGTAATGTTGCTATCAGCTGTAGTTGTCCTGGGGATGCTCTCGATATATATAAAAGAGAATTATGTCATGCACAAGCCAAGGTGTACATATTTGATCAGAAAATATAGGATTTATATCCATATGGTGATGTTGCTATCAGCTGTAGTTGCCCTGGGGATGCTCTAGATATATATAAAAGAGAATTATATCATGCACAAGCCAAGGTGTACATATTTGATCAGAAAATATAGGATTTATATCCATATGGTAATGTTGCTATCAGCTGTAGTTGTCCTGGGGATGCTCTCGAAAAAGAGAATTATGTCATGCACAAGCCAAGGTGTACATATTTGATCAGAAAATACAGGATTTATAGCCTGGGGTTTTCTATCCCATGACAACAGGCATCTTCGTCATTGGTTTTGTGGTACTTGAAATATGAGTCTAAATTCAATGGGTAATCATCATACAGGGAGGCACAATGCAAGCCTGTAAACCCAAAGTGTTGTCATATAACATTTTATGAAGTTCGACAAAGAAGACCTTTTTTCAAACCAAAGCCTAACATTGCCACTTATCAGCTTTCACCCACATCTCATATCAACTACTCCTACATTATCGTGTATCAACTTCCCCACATTGCCACTTATCAGCTATCTCCCATGTTGCATAACACAGCTATCCCTACATTATCTGATTCTCATATCAACTTCCCAACATTTTCACATAGCAGCTATCTCCCATGTCATTTATCAGCTACATGTTTCCTTCACATTGTCACATATCAGCGACCTCAACATTGTTTTTTTATCGGCCATCCTCCACATGGTTATGTTTTTAGTTATCCATAACGTCCCGTAGTAACCATCCCTTCATTGTAGGATAGTGGCTGTCATCCATGTTATCACTTATCAGCTATCCTCCATATGGTCATGTATCTCTTATCCTTAACGCTTAACGTCTCGCATTAACCATCCCTTCATTGTAGGATAGCGCTGTCATCCACATAGTTGGACTTTACATGATCATGTTATCACTTCTCAGCTATCCTCCGCATGGTCATGTATCAGTTCCTCTTAGTATTGTTCCACATTGACTATCCCAACAATGTTGCATAGTGGCTCTCATCATTGACTATCCCAACAATGTTGTATAGCGGCTCTCTGGGAGTCTCATCCAAGTTGCCTAGTACAGTTAATCTCCTGAAAAGAAACACTGCAGTCAGAGTGTTACATCGATAGATGTTAACAAGTGAAGGCCTTTGCCTCACAGACATCATCAATCGTAGTTTATATCTTAGTTTTACTGTGTCCTTGGTTTATCCTGCAATGGTTAGTTATATTATACCCATTTGTTACATCTACTTAAACAACTAGTCACAGCTGAATTACGTCAAGATGATTCAAAGACACTTTAGGTTACATCATCTAGTACTTTACCATCTATGGAATCCTGTTTAGTGTAGTCTAAAAATATCAAATTATGTTTTCAATGCTAACAATGTTTCTAACTTTATTACCATCATGTAATGATTTTGAATACAACATGCAATTCACTGCGATGAGAAGTTTTAAACATAAGCAAGCATTCCGGTCATGTGGATGTTCATTGAATATGAGATGAGAGGCTTTGCTGTTCTGAGAAAGGGAATTGAATCGTTGCATTGCTGAGTGAAAGTAGTCTTTGGCTGTGAGAAGAAGGATTTCATTACCTGTTATTAAAATTGATCAACCATTGGGATTAAACTTTATAATAGATGCCTTCAAGTTCAAATGCAGAAATCACTGTAATGTCGTATTCCACTAACAATTAAAAAAATATATCAATAAAGTGCTATTTAGTTGCTTTTTAATTCACTATTTCATTCACAATTTCAAAAATGATGTATACACTTCATACTTTTCACCTGTTGTTGTAACTAGGAAATTTACTAACCTGAAGAGAATGTCAGATTTTCTCAACTTTGGACTCGGTTACCAATAATTTATGCAAATGAATGCATGTTACCATAGTTTCACATTGAAATATATGTAAATGAAGACAAATATTTTGATACTCTGCTGATTTTGATTTTACCTTGAATAGACTGAGATGTATTGGCCAGTAAGTCGTTGACCCTAAAGGATTAGTCATTTACCTTATATGGACATTGAATCTTTATCAATTTTTTGTGTGCAGGTCTAGGAATTGATGGAAAGGAAATATGGTGACAAGAGTCTGATTGCTTTGATATTAAAGTGGATTTCAAATTGACTTTATCATACTGAAGTCATCACTCTACAGAGATACATGTACTGATATAGACATAGCAAGGACAAACAAACCTAACAGTGCAGACAGACAGACAGATAGACTGACAGTCAAGCAGACAGACAGATGGACAGATAGACAGACAGACAAACAGACAGAACGAGGGACAGATGAACATACAGATCAATGAAGAGCAACCAGACTGCAACCTATATAGCTGCAGAAAGGACAAACAAACCCATTATATGCAGACAGACATACTGACAGGCAGGCAGGCACAGATAGACAGACAGACAAACAAACAAACAAACAAAGAGATGGAAGGAAAGATGATGAAGACAGAGAGATAGGCAGACATACAGACAGACAGACAGACACAGACAGATTGATTGATTGATTGATTGTTTGATTGAGAAAGGACACATGAACATAAAGATAGATGAAGAGAGACCAGACTGCAACAAACAAACAAACAAATGAAAAGAAACATGGATACAGATAGACAGATGAAAGAAAAGATGAAGACAGACAGACAGATGTACAGATGAAGACAGACAGACAGACAGACAGACAGAGAGGCAAACAGACAGATGGATACTTAGACAGACCAGACTGCAACCTATATTTCACTAGATAGCCACAATAAGGGAAAGTTATGGTAAAGAACATGCAGACAAACTCAGCCAATTAATAGAAATTGATCTAAGGAGACTGAGTGAATTATGAATTTAATCACAGACAGATAGACTGATTGAATCATAGATAATGATAGATATAGACAGACTGATAAGTTGGTAATTACTCCGAGACAAAGAATCAATCCTTGAATTCAGTGAGCTAGTACATACAAATATAGTAGATAAAGGCAGAGAGATAGCATCTTGGAAAAGATTGGCAGAATTACAATGTCCGTGAGGCAGCCAACCATTTAGTCGAAGAAATGAAGTCAGCTCATACATGGAAGTAGTTTGAAATAGACAAACATCAGACCACATCAAATTAGAAGTGTTTATCAATTGATATTAAATCCAATTATTAAGATGATTTATTGAGTTACAAACTCAGACTTGGTGTATGTTGTTTCACATTGAGTTATCATGAAGAAAGTCATGATAAAAGTGTTTTATAAAGTACAAATCCAAAATAAATACCAAATCCTCGTCCATGTGACAACTCTTTAACATGACAGATACACAGAAGGATAAAACAAGATCAACTTTGATTTGTTATAAACTGAAACATATTTCTTTGTTTGAAAGTAAACAGTATTGATAAGTGTTCACTTTTCACAATCCTAATGCAGTACGTGTACTTGCTCAACATGTACTGTGTTGTCAGTGCAGTGGTTGAGTCGTATCATGTACTGTGTTGTCGGTGGTGAGGCGTATCATGTACTGTGTTGTCCGTGGCTGAGGCGCATCATCTACTGTGTTGTCGTTGGCTGAGTAGTTTGAACCACTTGATGCGAACCCAAGTCTGGGTTTGATTAAATTTATTTAAGAAGACTGTAGTTCAGTTTGACGCTATTGAACAATGTAGATTTTCCCTGGTGACTCCAGTTCCCTCATGCACTAACACTGACTGAACCCATGAGGGATGGCCCCTCATTTAGTTTGACTTCCTGAGAAACAAGCACTGAAGAAGTGTCCAGTATGAATACAGATTGAGTAACTGCACCAACACAATTTCTTGCAGATTTTGTCTCGCCGTGTATGCTGCAGTGTTACTGTATATACGGTGTATGTACTGCTGTGTTTTATCGTATGAGGACCGAGTGGCTTAATACAGTGTGATTCAGAACACACTTGTATACTGATCTGTGTGACATGTTGTGAATCTTACAGGACTAACTATATTGACAAGGCTACTGGTAAATACATTGGTAATAAAGTCAAGGTAAAGAAAAGTCAAAACCATGGTATAAGTAGGAGTAACGGAATTAGACCAGTCAAGCACCCAGCCAGTAAACCTGGAATGATGCAGGCCAATTCGAAATTACATAAACTATCCTATAGGTAGGTAGTCATTTCATTACCACTATTAGAAGGACAACTTGAGAAACTTGCTGGTTTTTTTATCAAAAATGGCTCACTGACGAGATTTTAATATCTTACACCTATAAGTTTTGATGATGCATGATGTTGCTTTTGTCTCATTCTCAGAAGC
Source organism: Glandiceps talaboti (assembly GCF_964340395.1). Classification (NCBI taxonomy): domain Eukaryota; kingdom Metazoa; phylum Hemichordata; class Enteropneusta; family Spengelidae; genus Glandiceps; species Glandiceps talaboti. The sequence continues at coordinate 12,406,654 of NC_135560.1, read as the reverse complement.
TCTGTGTAATTTCTCTAAATATGACAGACCCCTCATGACATGTGCGTGCCAGTTTGGTTTGGTCGTATTTGCTCGTAAGTGCTTGCGGAGTTGTGTGTGGAAAGTGCAGCAGAAAACACTGTAAGCATGAGTGTGCAGGCACACCAGTACAAGTAATCAATAGTACATAGGTAGTAATTTGATGTTATTCTTTGATGTACAGGGACAGAATAATTCATTTACTTGCTTTGAAACCTTACAAGAAACCTGAACTTGTACTGAGGTTACAGAGAGACCATGTTAACCAGAAGGACAAGACACAGCTCGGTTCTATTCTGCAACAGGTGAGTAAATAAAGTATATCCTTTGATTATGGAACCAAAGTTCATTTCAATTTCTAACACTCAAAGTCTCTACCATGCTCTGAAGAAAGTATGTCTTTGGTCAGTGTACTTTCCATCAGTGGTACCCTCTGTTTTTTTACAGCCATCCCCTTCCTTCCTGTAAGGTGAAGTAATGTTTATGTGATTGTGTCTGTCTCTCTGTCTCTCTCTGTCTCTCTGTCTGTCTGTCTCTCTCTCTCTCTGTCTCTCTCTCTCTCTCTGTCTCTCTCTGTCTCTCTCTCTCTCTCTGTCTCTCTCTCTGTCTCTCTCTCCCTCTCTCTCTCTCTCTCTCTCTCTCTCTCTCTCTCTCTCTCTTTGTCTTCTCTCTGTCTCTGTGTGTGTGTGTCTCTCTCTCTCTCTCTCTCTCTCTCCCTCTCTCTCTCTCTCTCTCTCTCGCTCGCTCTCTCTCTCTTTGTCTCTCTGTCTGTCTGTGTGTGTGTGTCTCTCTCTCTCTCTCTCTCTCTCTCTCTCTCTCTCTCTCTCTCTCTCTGTATGCCTCTGTCTCTCTCTGTCTGTCTAACTACCTGTCTATCTCTCGGACACAGTGTACTAGTATTTATGTTTTAGGTATACATGCAAGAAATAAATTCACAAAATCGTCACACTATTAATCTGTTCATCAGTTTTCCAGACCATCCACATTTTCAATACACAGCTGTAAAGTAGATTTTATAAGTACAATGCTACTAGAGGATAGAAATCAGTCATGTCCATTTGTTCCAGATAATACACAGACACAGGCCATTCAAAAATTAGTATTTACAGGTAGTCATTTTCCAAACGATAGATGATACTCTAAAAATACATTTTTATTCAACAAGTTGTATATTTGCTGTAAAATAACTAGAGACAAAATAAATTATAGTTTTACTCCATAGTCAGAATTCCAGACAGTTGGGAGATACATGTCTAGTACATGTGTATAAAGTAAATTATACAGCAAAAAGTAGAAACTAGTTCAAATTTTGTATATTTCCTCTACAAAATAGAGAAATACGAATTTCAAAATTTTTCAAACTTTTAGTCCATAAGTCAGAATTCCAGACAGTTGGGAGATATATATGTCCAGAATACACAATGGATAAAGTAAGTTAATACAGCAAAAAGTAGAAACTTGTTCAAATTTGCTCAACGTAATAGACAGACAGTCACAGGCGAATTTTACAAATATTTCAGTTTTTAGTCTAATATATATCAGTTTTGCAGACAGTTTAGAGAGATTGGTTCTGTATACACAAATAAATTTTACATGTATAGGCACAGGTCATGTCTGTTTGCTGTAGATAATTGCTATACTGGATATTTGATCTACTTTCCTAGAGAGTCTGAAAAACTCTCCTTTAAATAAACACACCTGTGAAGTAAATATTTAGTACAAATAAAAGCATGTAAAATGTTTTATATTAGTTTTGGAGTGTTTGGTGTATTTGCACAACAAGTAATATTTTGATGTTTATGTTACAAGGTTACTGTGTCTAATTGCTAACCAAAAGGAACAAAATTGAGATCAGGCAAAAATATTTTTTAAAAATTGCTTCTGACAAAATGACTTTAAAAAAGTGAATTAGGTAGGTAGGTTGGAGGTTTCTTTTAAATTTAAAAAAAAAAAATTGTTGGGAAATTGATTCGACTCATAGACAAGATACTCATTTTTCACAATACTTGTGTGATATTTTGATGAGGTGTAAAAGAAGTAAATGAAGACAGTTATGAGTGAAGTAGACAAACACAATAATGCAGCCTGTACTTAATAAATTCAACTTAAGTTTTGAGAGACTGGAATTTAAAAAAATGGGATTTAAAAAAAAAAAATGACCAAATATACTTTGGCAATGAAATTTACACAGAAATAGCAGTAAAGTCTCACTATTTTACCATGTAAACAAATGTTTATGGTCGGCGGCTTAAACACTAGGGTCAGTCAGGTTACCGTAAAAACACTAATTTTTTTTATTTGGCCAAATTGTGAAGCATAAAAGTTAAAATGTAATTATTCCCTGTACTTTTGGGGGTCATAGGATTGTAGTAAGGTTGTTTCTCTTACATCGGGTCAGTTAGTGTAATAATAGCTGACTTTGTGCACTTAAATCATGTTTTTGTGGACATACACTCTGATGAAGTACTTCCTTTCTTGATGGATGTTTGTAGTACTGTAAACCACAATATGTGTACAAAGCTGTAGTTTGGTGAACCAAGCATACATCAAGGTTAGAGTTGAGATAAGGCTAGATTCTCTACTATGAACAAAATTTGTACCTTGTCCTTGACTTGGTTAGAATGGTCCACCTGCTGACTGCAATGTACATGTACCCTGGGCTGTATTATAAGCCATTGTAGTATCATGTAGAACAGGACTGTATGAATCAGTGTGCTGTCGAATGAAGAAAAATATTATTTTGTGACTTGGAATTATAAGAATGTGTTTTCTTGCGAGTCAACGCATAGAAAGGGATAGGAGAACACCCAAATTTTTGCATGTCAGAACTTCACATCAGTAGCTTGTCAGATTGGCTTTGAGGACACACTTTAATGAATTCGTAATGAGGATTGTCATAAACTTAAACATGAAAGTCAAATATATTATATCTACTTTTGAACATGTTTCATTACCTTTACCTCAACCACTTTATACTGTGTGCTATTAATACAACAACTGAACAGCAGCATGGCATAGTCCTGTATGATGTGCTGATCACAATTTTTAAGATTTACATAATACACAAATGAAGAAATGTTAGATGCATTTGCAGTCGTGTATTACACTTAAATAACAAAAATTTAATACATGTAACAGGATATTAAATCATTAAGTCATATTTTCAGATGTCTCAATTTGAAATACAGAGCCAATTTCATATCATTTATGTTGTTGAGAAACTGAAGAATTTTGTAACCATGGTTATGGAAGTTATTAAGTTCCTTTTTTGAAGGAGAAACTTTTATTAGTATTTCATTGTAGGTTCTATCACACCATTCATTCAAGTGGAGTTGTTTCTATTGTGAACTATATTTCTGACAAAAATGCAATATGTGCAAAATTGAAACGTACGATTGCTGTCACGATACTACCGTCACGGTCACTTGAAATGTGGTCATGGTCATTAAATGAAAACGTGGATTTGGTTGTTTGAGAAGTGGCTGTGTATTCTAGAAAAAGTAAGGTTTAAGTTAGAATTGTAAATCATGTATACATTCAGATAATATTTAAGACACCGCTACAAGGAGCTGAGTGCTTTATTACCCAAATAATAGTAATAATTTTTCCAAGTAATAGTTCTTTATTACCCAAATAAATTGAATCCAATTTACAATATGCTATATATACAACAACAATATTGCAAGGCAGGGGGTCAAAAGAGCCAGAATAATCCTTTTTAAGTTAATCAAGTCTGTTTTCTTGGACATTTACAATACATAATGCATGATATGAAAATTATGCAATTTTAGGGTAGCAATAGGTAAAGAGATACAACAAATAGAGTGTTCATACTTCAGGAATGATGTGTTTTTCAAGGTGTTTCTGAATGAGTTTCTTGATGTGTCGATGTGGAGACTAGTAGGTTAGCTGTAAAATAATTGTGTATAGACTCCTTAACTAGTAATTTAGGGACTATCGCACAATGTCACACAAACTCAATAAACGAACTTCGTTGGTTAAGGGGGGAGGGGGTCTGGCATCAATATCATTGCTGAACTTCATTTTCGCACTTCTAACCAAATTTCAAAAACTTTCATTCTTCCAATGATAACAGGTTCTGTATTTACTACGGAGATGTTCATAAGTTGATTAAAATTTACTTCTAATATGACATACAGTGCTGAGTTTCCGTTAGTATTTTACATGATCATGTTTTTCCATTACATTGAACGTAGTGGTGTAAATGCCACAAGTTTCATCATGGTTTACATCATATATAAATGTGTCGTTGTTGCACTTGTAAATGTTCAGGGGGGGGGGGGTGTCCGAAACAAACAAAGTTTGCTTTTCGAATTTGTGTGACACTGTGCGATCATCCCTTAGTATGCACACATTATTGTCACATAGTCTAGAATCAGTGCTGTCAACATTGTATTGTTGTTGTGCAGAGAGACCAGCATGGCTTCCTCCTTCCTAGACTCGTCACATCTTAGACAGCATATACACAAAGTAGTTCAGTAAACTCAGAATTCCAGGAAATTGACGCAGGTCTTGTCAGGGAACCTGTTTTTTTTCCCCCCCAGACTAACAACAGCGAGGACATAAAAAATCTTGGCTTAACAAATCGCTGAAATTTCAGTTAGACCGTATCACAAAACCAGTTTATTTCCATTCTCAGTAATTAGGAGTACCTTCGTCAGCTGTGCACCATGTGCCTCAGGAATTATTCCACATTAAAAGTAGACAGAGGCAGGCTAATAATTCATTTAGTGCCCTTTAAAAAGATGGTTTACAGTGAGAAGTATAATGATAAAGGATTTTTTCTGCTGAAGGCTAACATCTGGTAGTATCAACTATATAGGCTTGATGAATATGTTAGAGTAAAATATATATAGAATATGAACTTAGGATTTTAATGGTCTGAGGATGTCAGCCGCCTTTCTAAATAGTGCAATCCTCTCCCACAGAATGTCTTTGAAATAATGTCACATATATTGAGATTTTTTTCCCAACTGTTTTGAGAAAATAAAATGCTATTTTCACCTGTATTTGCCTGTTTTTAAGTTTTCATGTCAGAAATGTGTCATCATAAGATAGATAAAATAAAGCATAGACAATGTGATATACATTTGTGTATTTGCCATATGGCTTTCTCCATGGTCACAATTGTACAAGGCTTTTAATAGTATGAAAGTACTTAAAATTGAAAGTAGCTATGAATAGAGTGTAGAGAATGTAAAATAAGCTTCCATGATTGACCTGTTGGTATGTGGAAAAAAAAAACGTATGTTAGCAGATCTCACTTTTGAGGCTGAAGTGATGATACTCTCTGATATCTAGGCAAAATGTATAGAAACCTTGAGTTTCAGTTTTACACACACACACACACACGCACACATACATACATACATACGTACGTATGTACACACACACATACATACATACATACATACATACACACATACATACATACATACATACGTACGTACGTACGTACGTACGTACGTATCATACGTACGTACGTATGTACGTACGTACGTACACACATAAAACATACATACACACATACATACATACATACATACATACATACATACATACATACATACATACATACATACATACATACATACATACACACACACATACATACATACATACACACACACGCATACACACACATACATACATACATACATACATACATACAGACATATACATGCATATATACACACACACACACACACACACACACACACACACACACACACACACACACACACACACACACACACACACATCCCTCTCAAAAGAACCATTACAGATCCCAGATGTTGGCATTCCTCCCTGCCATGGTAGCAAAAAATACCAACATCATAGACAACAAGAAAAGAGTACCGAACTGAAGACAATATAATTCTGATCTGATTTTGATTTTTGGTCTGATTTTCAGGTAGCAACAATGAAAGACAATGCATTTACTCTAAATAAACATTTATATAATGAGGTGAAGGAGGACTGGCCATTGTATAGTGAAGACGATAAACAACTCATCAGAAGGTATGTACATAATATACACTATACTAAGAGTGCAATTAATCTGCTCAATACCCAGATAGTTTGTTACTTTTCCCCTACATTTTTTGGGGGGTCCAGCCAAGAAATGACCTGGGTATCGGAGGCTTTGTCATAGTTAGTTAGTTAACACAAGTCGTTGTGAGAATAGATTGACTAATGAAGGTAAATATATTAGTCCATCATAATTTTACATTTTGCCAGCAAAGTGTATGAAATAGTAGATGAAGATTGTAATGTTTGTTTGTTTGTTTGTTTGTTTGTTTGTTAAACATGCTAGACTTCTTGTGTCATTGATAGAATGTGTCCTCCCAACTTTTTTTTGTGAGCGTGAAAAAGATTATGTTGCTTAAAGGTTTTTAACACAAGGACAGAACAAATACCCTGGGTCAGTTTTTTTTTATGCCAAAAGCACATTTTCTAGCTCAAATTTTAAGTACTAGTAGAAGAAAAAATTTGGAAAAAAAATACTCCAGCTCACACTTTTGGCAAGAGCAGAAAAAATACTCATGCTGAGACCTTTTAATATGCAAGCATGAAAAAAAATGCCTTGACTCGTGAAAAAGCAGAAAAAATAACCTGCCTTTGTGAGAATGCTGTTTGTTACATGGTGACGTGTTTATTTTTAACAAATAGATCCATTATTTGATAACTGGAGGACTAGATAAATTTAACATTAGATCCTCAATGAATTGATGTATTCAAAGTAGTGATTTCACACAGCTGTAGATTTAGACAAACAAACTGACAGCTTTCCTCAGGTGTGGAATTATATTGGACATAGTTGAGAATAAAGGAATAAAGGAGTCTGCTATGAAATTGCAAATGTTCAATATGTGCATGATGAATATCGTCAGATGGTGGTGTCAGTTTATATATATAACAACTCGTGTGCAAATAATATCACAGCATGGATCTCCATATGTTTGCTTCAATTAATCAAAACAAGATTATACACATTTGATGTAAGTTGATGTACCGTGTTAATATGCTGTATTGTTTTTATTTTCCGCTGTAAATTTGTAAGACTGGATTTCAATATTAACACTCTGCAGCAGGTTGAAGGATTACTTTTGTTTGACCAGTGGAATATATGACATACTTAGCATGATGTAAACTTTGCTGGATTTTACACGAATAGTCAGTTTTATGATAGGAATGTAAAAATCACTTTGTGCAGATTTTTTGTCTTACTTCTAGTTATCATTAGTACAACATATAAGTTTAGAACTTAGGAATGTCTACTCTGTGCTAGTCTAGTTACTACACATGTAGTCGTTCTCTATGATCTCTCTCTCTCTCCATGTCTAGTCAAATGGACAAATTCCCCCATTGAAAATCTAGTTAAAATCTCCTGCTGGGGAAAGTGTGAACACCAAATGTTAGTAGTAATCTTATCTCTCACACACACACACTGACAGGTGGTTGTAATTAGTTATTTTGCTCAGTTTACTACAAATTCAACCTCTAGTTTGAAAGTAGGTGACATGACGTGATAACATCATCAAGTTTATATCAACGCCCCTTCCTGCTTATTCAAGACATTTGTATACAACAAGTAACACTGAAGTGAAGCACTTTCTCTATGTGCTACACTCATTTATAGCATTCATATCATATGTTTCAATTGGTTTATTTACAAGCCTAGCATGTGGCCTTTCTAATGTGGTCACTTAGCAACTGAAATAATATACTTTTACACTTCATATGAATGCTATAAACGATTGTGGAACATACAGAAACTGCTTTACTTCGGTGTTATGGGTTGTAATTGACTTGAGGGGTCTTGTCACTGAGACATCCCACTGAGACAAGGGAAATATCAATGACTTGAGGGGCCTTGTCACTTTCACCAACACATGGTTCTAAATTCATATATTGAAAAATGATATCTGCTAACTTCAGTCTATCGACAGGATTTCAATTCAACAGGTTATTAAAGTGAAATGAAAAACCCAGCAAATAAATCACATTGTGTCAATACTTTTTATAGAACATGAAGGCAGGTATGACATAGACTAAATGATTCATCGCTGTCGGTGATAGAAGTATGGAGGTGGAAAAACGATGAATCTTTTATAAGTCCAGGTATAGAGTTGCATGTTAGATAATTTGGCCTGAGATGAGGTACTTATCATGTCCTATTTTCACACTATCTTGCAGGAAACTAGCTCAATTTAGAAGTGGTGGCAGTGAGCCATCACCTCCACAGAATAGTACTCATAGTTTAAGTCCTTCATCAACTGGTAGTAACCCAAGCAGTCCTCAGGTAAGTTGGTTTTATCATAAAACAAACACACACACAGTTTTCGCAATCTGACTTGGTTCATTTCCCAGCTCTGGTGCGTTTTAACAGGTAGTCCCACTACCATACCATAACTGTAGAAATGATTTTGGTAATGCTCAGATGCTGATTACACTTTTTCCAGAGTGTGAACTACTTTCGTTGGCTTGAATATTCCACAATTTGCAACTTGCACAGCCTTTGTGTGACCAAAATCTAAGTGTTTGTGGAGGCTCACAAAAAAATATATATTAAATTGAATGAGAATTGTGAAACTCTTCAATGTGTCGGCTCACTATGGAAGACAACAAAAATATAAATCTGCGTTCTTGGAAGAGATCATGTGAGAATGGGGAACACGGCAATTTCACAGTATGTTTACAATCTGGTGTAAACTTATTTAAAAATGGCACCTGACATACTCGAAGGTGACACAAAACTGGCTATTAACCCTTCCATTTCTTGTGCTTGGTAAATTTTGCTGACTGGTTTCAGCAGTGTTTTTTTAAAAATGATACACACCTGATACCAGCACAGACGCAACAAGCTATTGATAGAGGGACAGCTAGCATAATATTACAGGCTATAAATACATTGCCTAATCCTCATCTCTGGCCAAACAGCATGTAAGAATCCTCTCTTCAGATACAATCCCACACTGAGCTGGATCATAATTCTGTATAATGTCCATTAAATAGATACAGTATGTACAAATTTGAAAGTGTGATAGCTTTATGTTCAGTTATTCCAGTAACCTCAAATAAAATAAAAAATCTACCTACGCCACCTATTCTAAAATTGGAAATCGGAATCACACAATATTTGTTAATTTTGCCGAAACAGCTACTGCACAAGATTTTTTATAGCTTGTTCGTTACATGTATAACTTAATGAGGTTTAATATTTAGATAAACTCACGGTATGTTACAAAAGTGCCCCTAAACATGCCTGAGTTTCAGCTATTACAGACCATTTTGTTCCCATTTGTCAAAATTCATATTTACTTGTACACCCTACATATTGATATGTCCAAAATGAAATTGATACTTATCACAGCTGTCACCAAGTTTTGCAGTATACTCTAGGGGCAATTTTAATCCACTCTCTTGATGTACTTTCCTTTCACTTTGTTTCAGAAAAGACCAGCTGAACCTGACATCATTGACCCAAAGTATAAGAAACCACGTATTGCACACTCGGCGAGACCACCACCACCAACATATAACAATAACAACAATAACATCTCAAACGGCACTGCTGTCAATAGTACTTTGCTCAATATCAAAACAGATGCTGTCACGTCAACGCGGTTATCACCCACCTTGGACAAAGTGTCCACTTCCAATTCTGACCACAAGCACAAAAATCAAGAGAAGAAAAAACATATGGTAGATAAAGACAAGAACAAAGACAAAAGGAAAAGTAGTCCCCCTAGGACTAAAAGTAGCAAAGTTAGTCTAGATAGCGTACATAGGAAAACTAGCCCTGATATAGTTAGAAGTCAAGAGAATAGGTTACACAATGGAACGAGTCAAGTGGCTTCCTCGACTTCCACCATTCCAGAGTATATGATGTAAGTATACAATTACACCTATGTCACTATTTAAGACCACTGTCATATTAGGATTAAAATGAGAATAACCCAGAACTAAAACCAACCACATACTCTAAACCTAGATATTTTTGCTACCAGAAAATTTTGCATTTTCACAGTCTTTAGCTTGAGTTCTCAATGACTAAATTTTAACCAATTTACCTGGCTTGTACATTGTGTTAAAGGTACAGGAAGGCATTTTAGTCACTACTTATTTTTGCGTTTTTGTTGTCTCGTGAAATAAGTGAAAATAAGTTGTGAGCGAAAATGTCCAGGTTTACAGTAAATCCTGTGTTCAGGGATAGGAGTTATATAAGGCTGTCTTGTTCTGGGTCATCGATTTGATCTTAGCTGCATTTCCTTACGCTTAGGGGACTCAGAAGAGTAAATTGAGAGTGAGGTATTATGGGAAATTAACAATGTTAAGAGCGATACACCTCTTGAACATTGGCCACAGAACACTTAGGCTAGCTGTGAGAACAAAGGATAAGCTCCTAACATTGTCCAACAAAAGATGTATCACCTCAGAAATGTGTTGCATTGCCAGTCAAAGCAAAGTTGATCATTAAAATTGATGTTACCATGACAGCTGTGTCTTGGAGAACATCATAGACCCTCCAGCCTATAGGGTCTATGAGAGCATGTAATAATTTTCTGTGAAGTACATTTGTAAATTTAGCCACTTGATGGCGCTGTTTACCAAGAATGAAATATGTAATAAAACACAAGTTGTATGTCGAGTCACAGACAAGCTGAACATAGTTCATGGACATGATATTGCAGGAACACAGTATTGTTATATATATTTTTCCTGAAATTACACAATCTTCTCAAATTTTAAGTATCTTCATAAAAATGTATGCTTTGTTTTTGATTGGTAAAACTTGCATCCCAGTTCCCCTCCAGCATTTACAGGTGTATCAGCAACTTTTGTGTATTCAAAGTGTTTTCATTTAGCTTGAAGTAGTGCTAGCTAATATTTTGATTTGTCCACCGATTCATTACCCACCACACACAATCTGTATCAGTCTTTTCATCAGGGTTCCATCCCAAATTTTGATGTACTATAGCATAAATAGACACTTGGCTATCATTCAGCCGTGTTTTGATGAACCATAGATACAGAATATTTAACAATACAAACATAGCCACTTGAAGTTGTCAGTTTCACTCCTATTTCATTGCTACCGACTTTTGAACAGTAAAATTTTACCTCTAAAATGTGCTGACGGTATAGCGCACATTTCATTGCTGCCTGCTGATAAACAACACTAATAAAAACTGACTGAATATGCTACATTTTAACATATGGTTCACCATTCATCCTACACTGTCATAAAAAGTAAGTTTAATTATCTCAAAATAGACCAAGACAACCAGAATGGCAAGTAAACCTAACCAGCAGGAATTCTTTCACAGCATGAGAGATTTTTCTAGAATGATCGCAACATGTTGCAAGAGAAGTGAATACATTATAAGAAATACAAATAGTGATTTTTATGAGTATGGAAGTTGAGGCACATGTATGTTTATCAGTTCATTATTAGTGCCACTAATATACTTTAAAATGTACATACAAACACATACAATTAAATCACACAGTTGTGGCATATGTACATTCATTAATTTCATATCATAGAAATATACATTTCTTTTACATCAATTTCAGGAAATACAGTGACAGAGTTGAGGCACATGTACATTTCTTAATTCCATTTCTTTGAAATCTACATTTCTTGTACATCTATTTCAGAAAATACAGTCAAATAATGTCAAGAGATGCGCGACAAAGATACAAGGACGACTTCAACGCAGAATACAACGAATACCGGGAACTACACAACAAAGTTGACACAATAACAAAGAAGTTTATAGCGTTACAGAACATGCTGGAAGAAACGCCTGAAGGCAGTGACAACTATGAAAATATTAAGACTAAAGTCATTGAAGAATATCAAATTATTCAAAAGGTAAGCAGTTCAGTACCTTTTTTCAAACAGGCGTGTCTTTCATCGTATGTATTGGTTTAATGTGAAAACGCAGCAAAAAATTTCACTTTATCAAGAAGGTGTTGGAAATGACAAGGGCTTAGCACCCTTACAAATTTGTTATGGAGAACACTTTGTATGATGTGTAGCTTTTACAGACAAAGAATGAAATCTTCATTTGCTATAGGAACATATAGACTGTCAATCGAGGTTAAAGTGGCCATATGGATGAGAATTTGGTATTTATTTTGGATTTTTATTTGATAAAACAGCTTCACTATGTTTTTCTACATGAAAAAATAATGCGAAAGAACATATACTAAGTCCATGTTCATAACTCAAAACATTGCAAAAAGATGCACAAAGTGTAAAAAGTTTGTTATTGTACGTACAATAACAAACATTTTACACATCGTTTAATGTTTTGCCGTTTTTTGAGATGTGAACATGGACTTGGTATATGTTATTTTGCATTATTTTTTCAAGTAGAAAAACATAGTGAAGCTGTTTTATCAAATAAAAATCCAAAATAAATACCAAATTCTCATCCATATGGCCACTTTAATGATAGAACTCAAACAGGATGATCCTGCCCTTAGAAAAAAATCATTCACCTCGATCCTCCTGTAGATGTTGAAAGAACACTACCATTATGCATCTGACATAAAATATAAAAGTACATTTTATTCATTCTAACACTTCACATCGTTTTTATACAAAAAATGTATATTCTGTTTACAGTCATTGATTTTTCACTGTTTTTTATTCCCACAGAAACACCCTGACTTTCAAGAAGAGAAGAAACGTTGTCAGACCCTACATGCCAAACTAGCCCATATCAAGAAACTGATCATGGAATACGACCAGAGACAACTTATGGACACCTCATAGTTGGTATTGGTTGTTATCACATACAAGTGCAATTAGATATCCTGGATCAAATTCAAAGTATTACGAAAAAAGATTTATGCATGTCAGCTCCCCATTTTTGTGGTGCAAATATTTTGTTTTTGTTCTTTTTTTTTTAATCATGCAATATCAGTCAGCAGTAGCGTCTGGTTTGTTGTCTACAGTTGACGTTGCCTGGTAGTTTTGTATACCAGAAACGTTTTGAAATCCTGTAACTGTAATGTTAGTCTCGTAATAAAACCTCAATTCTGCGCATGGAAGATTACCAAACAAAAACTAAAGGAAGATCAGTACTGTCCTCTTATGTGTAGCTCCAGCAAGCCCTTGACCCATGGCTGCTTTTAAAGTGAGTAGGCTTCCCACAGGTGTAGAAACTAGACTAATGAAATGTCTACCTTGGAGTGTATATTGTCCAGGAACACTAGCTCTGTTGGGACATAGGCATCCTACACTAGACACTCCTACCTCTACTCAGTGGCAACCATATCAACTATATTTAGTATAGTTCACCCACCATCTCTGATAACAGTAAGTCCAAATTTATGGGGGGGGGGGGGGGGAAGTGTTGTGTTTTGTGTACACTACCATATATAGTAAGACATGGGTGAATGCCGCCATCTTGTTTACAGGTACAAGTAGAAATCCAATATGGCTGCCACTGATTCAACAGTACTTAGGAGTGTTGATGCGCTGGAAATGGGGTTATTTGGTGATACCATGTCCATTACAGGGACATAGTAATATTTGTATATTATGATATGATGGCAACATCAACTGTAGACTACAAATTAGTTATCTTCTGTTCATCCAGGCTAATATGTATTTAAATTATCTGCAATTGTATCATACTGTGCAGATTTGCTACCAATTTTTTTTCATCTCAGTGTCAAACATCTTAAATACTTAAAATGTAAAAAAAAAATTATGTATTTACTCTGCTCATTAAATTTCTTGAAATGTATGGTTTATCTATAAAAAAAAAATTAGTCGTTGCGGTTTATGAACAGCAACTTTTTTTTTTGTAAATAGTAATCTATTCTTAAGAGATATTGTTATTAGCAAGTCTTCCAATCTCCATGTAAGTGACACTTTGAAATCAACTGTGTTGTGTGGCTGTTTTTCTTGTCATCAATATTTGAACTTTGACCTCAGAAAATGCTTTGACAGTCTCAAAAATAAGGGGAAAAAACTCTTGCCTCCATTTTCTTCTATTCTTATCATTTCAATACATGAAAAATCTGACAATTTAGAATTGTGAATGATATATTTACCTGAAAGTAAGCTTGTTTGCAGCAGGAAGTCTTGAAATGATTTGACTTACATTTTTACAAATCGTACAGCAAAATGTCCAATATTTCATTACGAAAGTAATCATTGACTTGAACACAGTTTCATTTTTGGACTCCAGAGGGGGCTGTTTTCAAGAATTGTACACGCATGTGCCAAGGGCTTAGGGATAATTTTGTTGTAGATTTCCCTTAGCCCTTTCAAATCAATACCATTATACATGTAGGATCTTTTTTTTGATGTCTATACTCCATATGCTGTAAATTTTACAAACAGATAAGTTTTTCTTGCAAAATATGAAATCATAAGTTTCACAAGAGAGGTTTACCTTGATTTTGTTTGACTATGTTCTACATGGCTGACACAGTCACACTGTCACATGACAACGCAACAGCCAACAGTTTTCAGCTGTGTATTTAAGTCAGTGTCACTGCTGTACAAGTCACATGACACATGACAACGCAACAGCCAACAGTTTTCAGCTGTGTATTTAAATCTCTGTCACTGCTGTACAAGTCATATCACATGACCAACATGTGACTCGTGGTAATACGACAGTTTTCAGTTGTGTGTTTTAAGTCAATGTCCACTGCTGTACAAGTCACATGGTCAACATGTGACTGTCAAGCAATAGTGCAACAGCCAATACTTTTCCAGTTCAAGGGGCAAGTCAGACAAGGGACTATTTTGAGTTGCAATAAATACTTGGCTGGCAGAGCTATTCAGTCAACATGCTTTTAATTCCGTCTAATATCCATGACTCCTTAAAATAAACTTTATCCCACGACTTCTGACTTGCCCCTTTAATATCATGTCATGTCACATGACTGTCACATGATATTTCAACAGCCAACAGTTTTTCAAGTTAATATTAATTCTATCAGGTAATTTTGCTGCACAATTTATGCCAAAAAGCACTGTAATATTTTTTCACAATTACGATCATTGGTTACAAATTTAGAGGGCAAACTTAACAACCAGACATTCGTTTGTCTTGTATTTTGTTTAATCTCATTTAAAACAGGGTGAAGTAAGATGTTTTCACACACTTTGGGATACCTAAACAATTGAGATAATTAATCCCCTCTACTTGTAGCAAAGAAATCAGCAGAAAAGATTTTAGCTCACATACAAAAAAACCAAAAACATTTCGGGTACACTGTGAATAGAATGATTCGTTTCAGTATTATAACTGCATATTAAGTTGGCGTTATCTTTTAGGAAAAATATGTCAAAATTTCACTATTTTTTTCCCCCATTTTAGTTCAAATTGGATGTATTGTTGACAAATCCCAGTAAAAAGACATGTTGTTTGTTGTCATGGCTGCTTGTTAGGAAGTTACTTTGACCAAGAAACTAAAGTACTTGCCAAAAAATAATTTTTCTTTCAATTTTTTTTTTTTTTTTTTTTTTTTTGGTTATTTTGTAAAAGTTGCCATTGAGTTATGTGGTTTTCACATGTTAATATTTTTGAATTACAATTATGTATTTACACACATGCACCATAATAAATAAGTCAGACAGGCTGAGATTTTTGGGGGGGTTTTGTGGCACTTCAGTGGGTGTGCAGTTCCTGAAACTGGCACACAAAATTAAAAAAAAAAAACATATCAGGTTAGAACTGAATACGAAATGAACATTGTAAACATAAATTAGTGGGTGTCCAAGATTTGATTTTCCATGGGGGGAATCTTAATATTGCAAATGTGATAATAATGTTATGGACTTGAAATATGTATTTTCATGGTTTGATATCTCAGCAGAAATTGCATTACCAAACACATTAAAATGTGTAAAAAAAAAAAGAACCTAACTTATTTACAGACCCCACAATAGTCAAGGGGTAAAAAAGATTAAGAATAAATTTAATGACTGGATATATGGACCATTGCTATGGAAACGGACAAACGAATTTATATTTAATAGTGAGGCTGTCAATCTGACTGTCATGGCAGACCGAGTATAGTTGTGAACAGCGCCCCCATTGTCAATAATATAAAACTTTTGTTTTTTATCCTAGCCTATGCAGATTTTCATTGTCTCAGAACCTGTGATGATAGTAGATATTAGCTACAATGTAGCAACCATTATTTTTGTGTAAAGATCATATGTACTTTTTTTAAGCTTACAAAAGAAAAATCATTCAGGTCTCCTGTTTTCTTTTTCATTTGACTGTACTACTAGTGACATATTGTCACTGTTTTGACGCGACATGAAAATATATGTCAGCAACTATTGTTTTGGCGTATCCAATGCATGCTGAAATCTGTAGTCAAAATATTGAATATATTTTCCAAATGTTTGCAATTCTATGTTTGAAGAAAATATGCAGATTTGGCAAAGTTACTTCGCAATAGGTGCAAGCCTTCCAACATGTCCAAAAAGTGATACTATTAGAAATGGAGTATGCTGTCAGTATATGGTAAAAGTTATTTATGAAATGTCATTTTTAAGAGACCATAAAAGTTGAACTAAGTGATTGATGTATTTGGTGCTGTTAATGGTACTGTTCACCTGTAGTCGTCTGCCATGACAAAACTGTTGACACGTCTCTTTTCTTGCATCTCCCACCCCTAATTCGCTAGTGGAATAGACCCCCCTACTGGAGGCTACATCCATCATGTAATAGAATGTTGGGGGTGGTAGCTACTAATCAGAGGAGCAAAGGATGGGTTTCATCCCACTGATTTTAGATAATTGTTTTAAACTTTCAAATGTTTGACTTACCTCACCTGTTGTATCCTGATGGTTCAACTCAAATTATGAGATGTAATAATGAATTGAACAAACTTTTTTTTTGGGGGGGGGGGGAATAGGTGCGGTTAGTTAGAGCTGTGAATGTTTGTTTTTGCTGCATTTTGTAAGGAGTGATGAAAAAAAGGAACAACAAAGATTACGAAATTCTTTGTTATATTTTGATTAAGTCATACTTTGCAGGATACTGCACCATGCTAGTCTGTAACCATACATGCAGGATGCTCTTTTCGACTTCACACATCTCAGTGATTTATGAAACAATTGTTTGGGTCAAAGGTCACAGCCTTTGACCTTTCAACCCGCAAATGATATGGCTATGAAATGAAATTTGCATCTCTGTTTCTACGTTAAACCAAGAGCAAAGATGTGAGATAGATGTAAACTGTAGTTCATTGAAAAAGAAAGAACATCTTGCATGTATGCTGTAAAAAAAAAAACTGTATAAGCACAACTGTGAATTAAGGATGAAACATGTCACTTTTATACCTCACTCTTCTACATCATTTATTTGTACTCCAAACGAATACACTCTCCTGTGGCAACACAACTGCATCTTCCATAGTGGTATTGAAATATGCCTTTCAACATTACACTCACCCCCCATCTCCCCTCCCCTCCCCTTCATGACTACATAGACATTTGATTTAAGGCCATCCTCCAGCAATGTACATTAGTTGCACCCCATGCGATGTTGTCTCCATTCTCTACCTTTGATGTAACTACAAAAGACACTGTTCCTGTTTCCAAACACACAAAAGACAAAATCTAACTATAAAGGGCATTAATAGCATATCACAAGTCTTGTCATGTCCCATTCCTTTAAATCTCTTCTTGCCTCAGTGATTTTTTGAAACAGAAATGTCACTTATCACAGCAAATTTGATAACCATTTCATGTCCACCTCCCCTCGATAAGTAACTTGTTGAGTGTAATTGCTCGGTTTCGGAAAACCTCCACAGAAGAGTTGATAGTCAACCTAGCAAGTGTTTATCGACCATCAATACACTATGGAGGCTTGGGGCAAGTTCACAATAAAAGTTGTTTGCAATCTGTTACCTAGCCAGTCCACGGCACTGATGTGTAACTACACTAACTTGCATAGTATATAAAAGCTAGCACAGTTGCATAGCGGATAGTCTGATCACAAACAGTTTGCTGAACACGCCCTTGGTTTCAAATGCCGCAGCCAGGAATCAGTTCTGTTGTCACATAGGGAGTCAATTTTAATATCTATGGTAGGAGTCAGTTCATTGTTATAAAGGTGTTTTTCTTCTTTCTTTTATTTCAAGTATATGTGCTCTTACTGTTGTTTTAGCAGAGTAGAGGTGCAACTCATTTTAGTGACTGGACTTGCCTTTCTGTCTGGGGAGAGGGAAATATTGAATGACCAGTACAATGTTACTGCGAATAACATGGTCACTGGGTTTCTCACATGTAGAGAATCTAATGTGCAAAATAGTATAAAACTGTCTCTACACTATGTTTGACATTGCTGGTAAGTTTGTACATGGAAATTGAACAGTGTGGATTTATACCATGGGATGGGTTCCCAACTTAAAATGCAAATTTTACATTCCATGCACAGTACAATGAGAAAAGAAAATCAAACCTGCGGCCAGTAATTTTTCAGAATTTGTACCGATGTAGTACTTTGCTATCATTATGCGTTTAAATTTCCCTTTGAAAAATCCACAATCAGATGAAGTTTGAGAAGACTTGCGAATTTCTGATTATGGGTGATATTTTACCTTCCATGAAGTTGTATGCAGTTGCTCAGAAAGGGTAAATGAAATGAAACTTAGATTGCCCAAATGTTTTGTGGTGCTGCTTTATACAACTTTTTGTCAAATGAAAAGGGTTCACACTGCCCACACTCACATATTTCCAGGTGCAAAAACTTCACAGCTGCAAAATTTCTCTCTGAATGAGTCACAGAATTTTCAGTCAACTTATTACAGCAACAAATAACACTTTTTGAAATCCCCCAGACAGTACAGCAGGTGTTTGCAGTCAGTGAGGTGCCTGCCATATCCTCTGACATCAACTCATTGAGTTTCTTACTTTTTATTCTCTTTAGTTGACCTGTAATATGTCTGGGTCAACGTTATTTTCAAGACAACCAGTCCACTCACTTCGCTATGCTATTAATAAAGACTAAATAAA